>NW_023330448.1:126268-285616 GCF_011100685.1 Canis lupus familiaris | reverse complement strand
GGATGGATCATACTTGGGAAAATGGTAACCAACCTGGGTAGCATCAGGATATAGTTACACTGTTCACTAACAGTGAACCAGCCGGACCTATTAACTCTGCTCTTCACCTGGGCCACACCTGGACATGGTGATTCTGGTCTGCACCTGAGACTTCCCTGGACTGGTGACTGTGGTCCCCACCTGGGCTTCACCTTGACTGGTGACTCAGGTCCAAACTGGGCCGCACGCGTGGCCTGTGACCATGGTCCTCAACTGGGCAAAATTGGGACCCGCGTGACTGTGTTCCACAACTGGACCTCACCTGGACCAGTTGACTCTGGTCCCCCTCTGTGTGTTCACACCGTGCCCTACTGATTTGTGAAACCCACTTTGGCCTGACTTGGACCTGCTGACCCTGGTTGCCACCTGTGCCTGGCCTCGAAGGACTCTGGTTCTTGCAAAGTCCTCCCTAGACCTGGTGATCCTGGTCCCAACCTGGGCCTCACCTGGACGTGGTGACCCTTGTCACCACCAGGGACTCACCTGGACCTGCTTACTGTGTTCCAAACCTGGGCCTCAAGTAGATCTGTTGACCATGGTCCCCAAGCCGGCCTCACATGGACTGTTTCCTCTGATCATCACCGGTGCCTCACGTGTACCTGGTAACTCTGGTCCTCACGTGGGCCTCATCTGGACCTAGTGACTCTGGTCCCCTACCTGGGCTTCACTTCTGTCTGGATGACTCTGGTCCCCACCTGGACGTCACCTGGATCTGGTGACTCTGGTCCCCACCTGGACCTCTCCCGACCTGGTGACTCTCCTTTCCAATGGACCTCACCTGGATCTGGTAACTCTGGTCCTCAGTTTGGCCTCACCGGGTCCTTGTGTCTCTCGTCCCCACTTTGAACTAACTCAGAACTGCTGAATCATGCCCCACCTAGACTGCACCCAGACCTGGTGACTCTTGTCCCCAGCTATGCCTCAATTCGACCTGATGAATCTGGTCCTCATGTGGGCCTCACATGGACCTGGGACTCAGCTGGATAGAGTGGCTCTGGTTCCCACAAGGGGCTCACCTGATACTGGTGACTGTGGTCTTATTCTATGCCTCACCAGGACCTAGTGATTCTGTTCCCCATCTGGGCCTCCATGGCCCTAGTCTCTGGTCCTCACCCAGGCATCATTGGACCTGGATACTCTCCACCTGGGACTCACTCTGACCAGGGACCTCTGGTCCCATTCTTGGCCTCAAACTAAACTGGTTACTCTGGTTCCCCCTCTGGGCCTCACCCTTACCTGGTGACTCTGGTCACCCCTTGGGCTTCATGGGCTTGGTGAATCTGGTCCTTAGATTGTCCTCACTTGGATCTGGTGACTGGTCGCCACCTGGGCCTCACCTGGACTCGGTGAATCCGGTTTCAACCTGTGCTTCACCTGGACCTTGTGACTGTGTTCCCACCTGGACCTCACCTGGATCTGGTGGTTCTGGTTCCCATATGGGCTCTCCTGTAACTAGTTCCTGTGGTCTCCATCTGGCCTCACCTGGAACACAATGACTCTGATCCATATTTGGGCCTCTCCTGGACCTGTTGACTCTGGTCCTTACCTGGGCATCATTGGGACCTGGATACTCTCTTATATACCTGGGCCTCACTTGGACCTGGTGACTGGTCCCACCTGGGCCTCACCTGGACGAGGTGCCTGGTTCCCACAGGGACCTCACCTGGACCTGGTGACTCAGGTCCTCATATGGGCATCATGGGACCTGGTTTCAGTTCCACATCGGGGCCTCACCTGGACCTAGTGATTCTCGTCCCGCTCTGGGCCTCATCCTGACGTGGTGACTCTGATCACCACCTGGATATCACCAGAACCAGTGACTCTGGTCCCCCTCTGGGACTCACCCGGAGCTGGGGACAGTGGTCCTAATCTGGGCCTCAACAGGACCTGGTGAATCTACTCCTCAGTTAGGCCACGTCTGGACCTTGTGACTCTTTTCCCACCTGGCATCAATGGGACATGGTTACTCTGTTCCCCACCTGGGCCTCACCTGGACATGATCACTTTGCTCCGCAGTTTGTTCTCAACTGGTCTTGATGACTCTGGTCCCCTCACCTAGGCCTCAATCTGGATCTGGTGACTGTGGTCCCCACCTGGGTCTCACCTGGACCTGGTGACTCTCGTTCACACATGAACCACACCAGGACCTGGTGACTGTGGTGTTCCTGTAGACTCACATTTACCTGGTGACTCCGGTCCCCACTAGGGCCTCACCTGTTATCTGGAGACTCTGGCCTGCAGTTGGCCTCACCTGGACACTGGTGAGGGGGTTGCCACCTGGGCCTCACCCATACCTGGTGACTCAAGTCCTTACAGGTGCCTCTTGGACCTGGTGAATCTTCTCCTTACCTGGTCCTCCCACAGACCGGGGACTCTGGTCAACACATGGTGCCTCACCTGGACCTGGTGAATCTGTTCCCCAACTGGGCCTCACCCAGTACCTGGTGACTTTTTTCCCCACCTGGACCTCATTGCTGTGGACTCTTTCTTCGCCTCACCTGGAACTGGTGACTCTGATCCTAACTGGGCCTCACCCAGATCTGTGGACTCTGGTCCCTCACCTGGGCATCATTGGTACCTGGTGACTCTGTTCCACACCTGAGCCTCACCTGGACATGATGACTCTGGAACCTCTCTGGGCCTCACCCTGACCTGTTGACTCTGGTCTCCATCTGGATGTCACCTGGACCATGTGATTCTGATACCCCTTTGGCCTCCACCAGATCTGGTGACTCTGGCCCTCAACTGGACCTCACCTGGACCTAGTTAATATTCTCCATCTGGGCCTCATTTGGACCTGGTGACTCTGACCCTACATGGCATCATCCGACATGGTTCCACTGCATGGCTTGCAGGTTGGCCTCACCTGGACCTGGTAACTCTGGTCCCTACCTGGGCATCATCAGGATATGGTTCCTCTGCATGGCCTGCATTTTGGCCTCACCTGGACCTGGTGAGTGGGGTTGCCCCCTGGGCCTCACCCATACGTGGTGACACAGGTCCCCACTTGGGCCTCACTTGGACCTGGTGAATCTTGGTCCTTCCCTGGTCCTCAACCTGCAACTAGTAACTCTGGTCACCACCTGGGAATCACCTGGACCTGGTGCATCTTGTCCCCATTGGGCCTCACTCATCCTGGTGAATTTGTTCCCCACCTGGACCTGATTGCTGTGCACTCCTTCTTGGCCTCATTGGAACTGATGACTCTGATCCTAACTGGGCCTTACCCAGATCTGCTGACTCTGGTCCTCACCTGTGGACCATTATGACCTGGATACTCTGTTCCACACCTGAGCCTCACATGGACCTGATGATTCTGGATCCCTCTGGGCCTCAGCCTGACATGGTGAATCTGGTCCCCACATGGATGTCACGTAGACCAGGTGAATCTGGTACCCCTCTAGGCCTCAACTAGACCTGGTGACTCTGGTCCTCAACTGGGCCTCACCGGGACCCTCGTGAATATGCTCCCCATCTGCGCCTCGTCTGCACCTGGTGTCTCTGGTTCTACCTGGGCATCATCGGGACATGGTTACTCTATTCCCCACTGGGACTGACCTAATCCTGGTAACTCAGGTCCTGACTTTTCCTCTGCTGTACCAGGTGACTCTGGCTCCACCTGGTCCTCACCTGTAACTGGTGATTCTCGTTCCCACATGGACATCATGTGGACCTGGTGGCTGCGGTGTTTCTAGCTTCTCATGTACCTCGTGACTTTGGTCCCCACCAGGGCCTCACCGGGACCTGGTGAGTGTGGTTGCCACCTGCACCTCACCTGGACCTGGTGATTCTGGTCTGCACCTGAGACTACCCTGGATAGGGTGACTGTGGTCCCCACCTGGGCTTCACCCGTATTTGGGGACTCCGGTCCCCTTCTGGGCCTCACCTGGCCATGTTGACCATGGTCCTCAACTGGGCAAAATTTGGACCCGGTGACTGTGTTCCACAACTGGACCTCACCTGGACCAGGTGACTCTGGTCCCCCTCTGGGTCTCACCGTGCCCTAGTGACTGTGAACCCCACATTGGCCTGACTTGGATCTACTGACCCTGGTTGCCACCGGCGCCTGACCTCGAAATGTTGACTCTGGTTCTTTCAAGGGCCTCCCCTGTACCTGGTGATCCTGGTCCCCACCTGGGCCTCACCTGGACGTGGTGACACTTGTCACCACCGGGGACTCACCTGGATCTGCTTACTGTGTTCCACACCTGGGCCTCAAGTAGAACTGTTGACCATGGTCCCAAAGCCGGCCTCACATGGATCTGTTGCCTCTGATCCCCACCGGGGCCTCACCTGTACCTGGTAACTCTGGTCCTCACCTGGGCCTCATCTGGACCTAGTGAGTCTGGTCCCCACCTGGGATTCACCTGGATCTGGTGACTCGGGTCGCACCTGGTCTTCACCTGGATCTGGTGACTCAGGTCCCACCTGGACCTCTCCTGGACCTGGTGACTCTCTTTCCAACATGGACCTCACCTGGATTTGGTGACTCTGATCCTCATTTTGGCCTCACCTGGACCTGGTGTCTCTCGTCCCCAATTTGACCTAACTCAGAACTGCTGAATCTTGCACCACCTAGCCCGCACCCAGACCTGGTGACTCTTGTCCCCAGCTATGCCTCAATTCCACCTGATTAATGTGGTCCTCACGTGGGGCCTCACATGGAACCTGGGACTCTGCTGGATAGAGTGGCTCTGGTTCGACAAGGGGCTAACCTGCTACTGTTGACTATGGTCTTATCTATGCCTCACCAGGACCTAGCCATTCTGTTCCCCATCTGGGCCTGCATGGCCGTAGTGACTCTGGTCCACACTCAGGCATCATGGGACCTGGATACTCTATTCCACGCCTGGGCCTCAATCTGACCAGGGACCTCTGGTCCATTCTGGGCCTCAAACTGAACTGGTTACTCTGGTTCCCCCTCTGGGCCTCACCCTTACCTGTTGACTCTAGTCACCCCTTGGGTTTCACTTGGGCGTGGTGAATCTGGTCCTTACTTGGTCCTCTCCCTGACCCGGGGACTCTGGTCAACACATGGGCCTCACCTGGCCCTGGTGAGTGGGTTTGCCACCTGGGCCTCACCCATACTTGGTGACACAAGTCCCGACGTGGGCCTCACTTGCACCTGGTGAATCTGTCCTTACCTGGTCCTCACCGGAACTGGTAACTCTGGTCACCACTTGGGAATCACCTGGACCAGTGAATCTGGTCCCCATCTGGGCCTCACCCAGTCCGGTGACTTTGTCCCCACCTGGACCTCATTGCTGTGGACTCTTTCTTGGCCTCACCTGGAACTGATTTACTCTGATCCTATCTGCGCGTTACCCAGTTCTGGTTGACGCTGGTCCCTCACCTGGGCATCATTGGTACCTGGTGACTCTGTTCCACACCTGAGCCTCACCTGGACATGATGACTCTGGAACCTCTCTGGGCCTCACTCTGACCTGAGGACTCTGGTTCCCATCTCGATGTCACCTGGACCAGGTGATACTGGTACCCCTCTAGGCCTCAACCAGATCTGGTTACCCTTGTCCTCAAATGGGCCTCACCTGGACATAGTGAATATTCTCCATCTGGGCCTCATTTGGACCTGGTGACTCTGGTCCCTACCTGGGCATCATCGGGACATGGTTCCACAGCATGGCCTGCAGGTTGGCCTCACAAGGACATGGTAAGTCCTGTCCCTACCTGGGCATCTTCGGGACATGGTTCCTCTGCATGGCCTGCAGGTGGCCTCACCTGGACCTGTTGAGTGGGGTTCCCACCTGGGCCTCACCCATACCTGGTGACTCCGGTTCCCATGTGCGCCTCACTTGGACCTTGTGAATCGGGTCCTTACCTGTACTCAACCGGAAACTGGTAACTCTGGGCACCACCTGGGAATCACCTGGACCTGGTGAATCTGGTCCCCATCTGGGCCTCCCCCAGTCCTGGTGACTTTGTTCCCCACCCTGGACCTGATTGCTGTGGACTCCTTCTTGGCCTCACCTAGAACTGGTGACTGTGATCCTAACTGGGCCTCACCAGATCTGGTGACTCTGGTCTCACCTGTGGACCATTATGACCTGGATACTCTGTTCCACACCTTACCTCACCTGGACATGATGACTCTGGATCCCCTCTGGGCCACAGCCTGACATGGTGACTCTGGTCCCCATCTGGATGTCACCTAGACCAGGTGAATCTGGTACCCCCTCTAGGCCTAAACTAGCCCGTGGGAATCTGGTCCTCAACTGGGCCTCACGGGACCTAGTGAATATGCTCCCCACCTGCGACACAACTGGACGTGGTGACTCGGGTTCTACTTGGGCATCATCGGGACATGGTTACTCTATTCCCCACTGGGACTGACCTGATCCTGGTAACTCTGGTCCTGACTTTGGCCTCTTCTGTACCAGGTGACTCTGGCTCCACCTGGGCCTCACCTGTAACTGGGGACTCTGATCCTAAGCATGGCCTCACCTGACCTGTTGACTGTGGTTCCCATCGGGACTTCAACTGGACCTCATGACTCTGGTCCCACCTGGGCCTCACGAGGACATGGGTCTCTGGTACCCACCTGGGTAGCATCAGGATATGGTTACACTGTTCTCTAACAGTGACCCACCCGGACTATTAACTCTGGTCTTCACCTGGGCCACACCTGGACCTGGTGACTCTGGTCCTCAGTTTAGCCTCACCTGGACCTTGGTGTCTCTCGTCCCCACTTTGACCTAACTCAAAACGCTGAATCTTGCCCCACCTAGGCCAAACCCAGACCTCTTGACTCTTGTCCCAAGCTCTTGCCTCAATTCGATCTGATGATTATCGTCCTTACGTGGGCCTCACATGGACCTGGACTCAAGCTGGATATAGTGGCTCTGGTTCCCACAAGGGGCTCACCTGATACTGCTGACTGTGGTCTTATTCTATGCCTCACCAGGGCCTAGTGATTCTGTTCCCCATCTGGGCCTGCATGGCCCTAGTGACTCTGGTCCTCACCCAGGCATCATTGGGGACCTGGATACTCTATTCCACACCTGGGACTCACTCTGACCACGGACCTCTGGTCACATTCTGGGCCTCAAACTAAGTGGTTACTCTGGTTCCCCCTCTGGTCCTCACCCTTACCTGGTGACTCTTGGTCACCCCTTGGGCTTCACTTGGGCCTGGAGAATCTGGTGCTTAGCTGGTCCTCACCTGGATCTGGTGACTTGTCGCCACCGGGGCCTCACCTGGACCTGATGAATCCTGTTGCCACCATGCGCTACCGGGACCTTGTGACTGTTGTCCTACCTGGACCTCACCTGGATTGGTGGCTCTGGTCCCATATGGGGCTCTCTTGGACCTGGTCCTGTGGTCTCCATCAGGCATCACCTGGAACAAAATCACTCGGATCCATGTTTCGGCCTCTCCTGGACCTGTTGACTCTGGTCCTTACCCATTGGTACCTGGATACTCTCTTATATACCTGGGCCTCACCTGGACCTGTTGACTGTAGTCCCACCTGGGCCTCACCTGGAGGAGTGCCTGGTTTCCCACAGGGACCTCACCTGGACCTGGTGACTCAGGTCCTCATATGGGCATCATGGGACCTGGTTCTCTTTTCCACATCGGGGCCTCACCTGGACCGAGTGATTCTCGTCCCGCTCTGGGCCTCACCCTGACGTGGTGGACTCTGGTCCCCACCTGGATATCACCAGAACTGGGGTGACTCTTGTCCCTCTCTGGACTCACCCGGAGCTGGGGACACTGCTCCTCAACTGGGCCTCAGGACCTGGTGAATCTACTCCTCAGTTAGGCCTCATCTGGACCTGTGACTCTTTTCCCACCTGGCATCAATGGGACATGGGTTACTCTGTTCCCACCTGGGCCTCACCTGGACATGATAACTTTGCTCCACACTTTGGGCATTAACTTGTCCTGATGACTCTGGTCCCCCCACCTAGGCCTCAATTGGATCTTGTGACTGTGGTCCCCACCTGGGTCTCACCTGGACCTGGTGACTCTCGGTCCCACATGAACCACACCAGGACTTGGTGACTGTGGTGTTCTTGTAGACTCACATTTACCTGGTGACTCTGGTCCCCACTAGGGCCTCACCTGGATCTGGAGACTCTGGCCTGCGAGTTGGGCCTCACCTGGGCCTGGTTAGTGGGGTGGCCACCTGGGGCCTCACACATACCTGGTGACTCAGGTCCCCACGTGGGCCTCTTGGACCTGGTGAATCTGGTCCTTACCTGGTCCTCTCCGGAGCTGGGGACTCTGGTCACCACCTAGGACTCACCTGGACCTGGGGAATCTGGTCCCCATCTGGGACTCACCCAGTCCTGGTGATTTATTCCCCACCTGGACCTGATTGCTGTGGACTCTTTCTTGGCCTCACCTGGAACTGGTGACTCTGATTCTATCTGCGCATCACCCAGGACCTGGTGACTCTGGTCCTCACCTGGGCATCGTTGGGACCTGGATACTCTCTTATATACCTGGGCCTCACCTGGACATTATGACTGTGGATCCTCTCTAGGCCTCAACCAGATCTGGTGACTCTGGTCCCACTTGGCCCTCACCAGGACCTGGTTGTCTCTGGTACCCACCTGGTTATCATCAGGATATGGTACTCTGTTAACTAACAGTGACCCAGCGGGAACTATAACTCTGGTCTTCACTTGTCCACACCTGGACAAGGTGACACTTGTTTCCACCTGGGTCTCACCTGGACATGGGGAGTCGGATACCCACCTGGTCCTCACCTGTAACTGGTGATTCTCGTTCCCACATGGACATAATGTGGACCTGGTGGCTGCAGTGTTTCTAGCTTCTCATGTACCTCGTGTCTCTGGTCCCCATCAGGGCCTCACCCGGGACCTGGTGAGTGTGGTTTCCACCTGCACCTCACCTGGACCTGGTGATTCTGATCTGCACCTGAGACTACCCCGGATCTGGAGACTGTGTTCCCCACCTGGTCTTCACCTGGATTTGGGGACTCCTGTCCCCATCTGGGCCTCACCTGGCCCTGTTGACCATGGTCCTCAAGTGGGCAAAATTGGGACCCCGGTGACTGTGTTCCACAACTGAACCTCACCTGGACCAGGTGACTCTGGTCCCCCTCTGGGTCTCACCGTGTGCTAGTGACTGTGAACCCCATTTTGGCCTGACTTGGATCTGCTGACCCTGGTTGCCACCTACGCCTGACCTCGAAGTGTTGACTCTGGTTCAACACTAGGACTGGGTGAGGCCCAGATGGGGACCAGATTCACCAGGTCCAGGTGAGGCCCAGGTGGTGACAAGAGTCCCCGGGTTAGGAGAGGGACCGGGGTAAGGACAAGTTTCACCAGGTCCAAGAGGCCCACGTAGGGACTTGAGTCACCAGGTATGGGTGAGGCCCAGGTGGCAACCCCACTAACCAGGTCCCTGTGAGACCAACCTGCAGGCCAGAGTCACCAGATCCACGTGAGTCCCTAGTGGGGACCGGATTCACCAGGTAAAATTGAGTCTACAAGAACGCCAGAGTCACCAGGTCCAGGCGTGGTTCATGTAGGAAGGAGACCACCAGGTACAGGAGAGACCCAGTTGGGGACCACAGTCACCAGGTCCAGGTGTGACCCAGGTGGGGACCACAGTCACCAGGTTCAGTTTGAGGCCTAGGTGGGGGGATCAGAGTCATCAGGACCAGTTGAGGCCAAAGTGTGGAGCAAAGTTATCATGTCCAGGTGAGGCCCAGTGGGAACAGAGTAACCATGTCCCATTGATGCCAGGTGGGAAAAGAGTCACAAGGTCCAGATGAGACCTAAGTGAGGAGTAGATTCACCAGGTCCAGTTGTGCCCAGTTGAGGACCAGTGTCCCAGCTCCGGGTGAGTCCCAGAGGGGGAACAGAGTCACCCGATTCTGGTGATATCCAGATGGGGACCAGAGTCACCATGTCAGGCTGAGGCCCAGAGGGGATCCAGCGTCATCATGTCCAGGTGAGTCTCATGTGTGGAACAGAGTATCCAGGTCATAATGGTCCACAGGTGAGGAGAGAGTCACCAGATCTGGGTGAGCCCAGTTAGGATCAGTGTCACCCGTTCCAGGTGAGGCCCAAAAGGAGTCCACAGCAATCAGGTCCAGGTGGGGAACAAAGTCACCAGGACTGGGTGAGGCCCAATGGGGACAAGATTCACCAGGTGCAGATGATTCCCATGTTGTGACCAGACTTACTAGTTCCCGAGTGAGGGACCAGGTAAGGACCAGATTCACCAGGTCAAAGGGAGGCCCACGTGGGGGCCCTGTGTCAAAGGCATGCGGGAGGCCCAGGTGGCAACCCCACTCACCAGGTCCAGGTGAGGCCAACCTGCAGGCCATGCAGAGGAACCATGTCCCGGTGATGCTCAGGTAGGGACCAGATTTACCAGGTCCAGTTGAGGTAAATCTGCAGGTCATGCAGTGGAACCATGTCCCGATGATGCCCAGGTAGGGACCAGAGTCACCAGGTCCAAATAAGGCCCAGATGCAGCATATTCACTAGGTCCAGGTGAGGCCCAGTTGAGGACCAGTTTCACCATATCTACTTGAGTCTTAGAAGAGTACCAGAATCACCTAGTCCAGGAGATATCCAGATGGGGACCAGAGTCACCAGGTCAGGGGGAAGCCCAGAGTGGTTTGGGTGCGACCTAGTGGGTCAAGATTCAGCAGTTCTGAGTTAGGTCAAAGTGTGGACGAGAGACACAAGGTCCAGGTGAAGCCAAACTGAGGAGTAGAGTCACCAGAATGCGGCTCAGGTCCAGGTGGGGACCAGAGTCACCAGATCCAAGTGAAGTCCAGGTGGAGACCAGAGTCACCAGATCCAGGTGAAGACCAGGTGGGGACCAGAGTCACTAGGTCCAGATGAGCCCCAGGTGAGGACCAGAGTTCCCAGGTACACGTGAGGCCCGGTGGGGATCAGAGGGAACAGGTCCATGTGAGGCCGGCTTAGGGACCATGGTCAACAGGTCTACTTGAGGCCCAGGTGTGGAACACCGTAAGCAGGTCCAGGTGAGTCCCAGTGGTGACAAGAGTGACCACGTCCAAGTGAGGCCCAGGTGGGGACCAGGATCATCAGGTCCCGGGGAGGCCCTTGAAAGAACCAGAGTTCAACAGTTCGAGGTCAGGCGCAGGTGGCAACAAGGGTCAGCAGGTACAAGTGAGGCCAAAGTGTGGTTCACAGTCATGAGGGCACGGTGAGACCCAGAGGGGGACCAGATTCACCTGGTCCAGGTGAGGCCCAGTTGAGGACCAGTTTCACCAAATCTGGTTTCGGCTTAGAAGGATACCGGAATCACCTGATCGAAGTGATATCCAGATGGGGACCAGAGTCACCAGGTCAGGGTGAGGCCCAGAGTGGTTCCAGAGTCATCGGGTCCAGGTGAGGCTCAGATGTGGAACTGAATCACCAGGTAACCAATGATGCCCAGGTGAGGACCAGAGTCACCAGTTCTGGGTGACTCGCAGATAGGATCAGAGTCACCAGTTCCAGGTGACGCCAAGAAGGCGTCCACAGCAATCAGGTCAAGGTGGTGAAGAAAGTCACCAGGACTAGGTGAGGCCCAGATTTGGACCAGATTCACCAGGTCCAGGTTATTCCCAGGTGGTGACCAGAATCCTCGGGTCTGGAAGAGGACCAGCTAAGGACCAGATTCAACAGGTCCAAATGAGGCCCACGTGGGGACCTGAGTCACCAGCTATGTGTGAGGCCCAGGTGGCAACCCCAATCCCCGGGTCCAGGTGAGGCCACCTGCAGGCCAGAGTCACCAGATGCAGGTGAAGTCCAGGTGGGGACCAGAGTCACCAGATCCAGGTGAAGCACAGGTGGGGACCGAGTCAATAGGTCCAGATGAGGCCCAGGTGAGGACCAGAGTTACCAGGTACACGTGAGGCCCCGGTGGGGATCAGAAGAAACAGGGTCCATGTGAGGCCGGCTTGGGGACCATGGTCAACAGTCTACTTGAAGCCCAGGTGTGGAACACAGTAAGCAGGTCCAGGAAGTCCCCGGGGGTGACAAGAGTCACCACGTCCAGGTGAGGCCCACGTGGGGACCAGGATCACCAGGTACAAGGGAGGCCGTTGAAAGAACCAGAGTCAACACTTCGAGGTCAAGCGTAGGTAGCAACCAGGGTCAGCAGGTCCAAGTCAGGCCAAAGTGGGGTTCACAGTCACTAGGGCACGGTGAGACCCAGAGGGGGACGAGCGTCACCTGGTCCAGGTGAGGTTCAGTAGTGGAACACAGTCACCGGGTCCCAATTTTGCCCATTTGAGGACCATGGTCAACAGGGCCAGGTGAGGCCCAGATGGGGACCGGAGTCCCCAAATCCAGGTGAAGCAAAGGTGGGGAACACAGTCACCAGATACGGGGTAGCCTCAGGTGCAGATCAGAATCACCAGGTCCAGGTGAGGTGCAGGTGGAAACCACACTCACCAGGTCCCGGTGAGTCCCTGGTGGGGACCAGAGACACAAGGTACATGAGAAGCTAGAAACACTGCAGCCAGCAGGTCCACATGATGTACATGTGGGAACGAGAATCACCAGTTACAGTTAAGGACCAGGTGGGGATCCGACTCCCCATGTCCAGGTGAGACCCAGGTAGAAACAAGTGTCACCATGTCCAGGTGTGGCCCAGGTGAAGACCAGAGTTAATAGTTCCCGCTGGGTCACTGTTAGTTAACAGAGTACCATATCCTGATGCTAACCAGGTGGGTACCATAGACACCAGGTCCTGGTGAGGGCCAAGTGGGACCAGAGTCACCAGATCTGGTTGAGGCCTAGAGGGGTACCAGAATCACCTGGTCCAGGTGACATCCAGATGGGGACCATAGTCACCAGGTCAGGGTGAGGCCTAGAGAGGATCCACAGTCATCATGTCCAGGTGAGGCTCAGGTGTGGAACAGAGTCACCAGGTACCTATGATGCCCAGGTGAGGACCAGAGTCACCAGATATGGGTGATGCGCAGATGGGATCAGAGTCACCAGATCTAGGTGAGGCGAAGAAAGTGTCCACAGCAAGCAGGTCCAGGTGGGTAACAAAACCACCAGGACTGGGTGAGGCCCAGATGGGGACAAGATTCAACAGGTCCAGATGCCTCCCAGATGTTGACCAGAGTACCCGGGTCTGGGAGAGGACCAGTTAAGTACCAGATTCACCAGGTCCAAAAGGCCCACATGGGGACCTGAGTCGCAAGGTTTGGGTGAGGCCCAGGTGGCAACCCTACTCACCAGGTCCAGGTGAGGCCACCTGCAGGCCAGAGTCACCACATCCAGGTGAGGCTCTAGTGGGGACCGGAGTCACCAGGTAAATGTGAGTCTACAAGAACACCACAGTCACCAGGTCCAGGTGTGGTTCATGTGGGAACGAGAGTCACCAGGTGCAGGTGAGACCCACGTGGGGATCACAGTCTCCAGGTCCAGATTGAGGCCTAGGTGGTTGGAACAGTGTCATCAGGAGCAGTTGATGCCAAAGTGTGGAGCATTGTTATCATGTCCAGTTGATGCCCAGGTGGGAACAGAGTAACCATTTCCCATTGATCCAAGGTTGGAAGAGTCAAAGGTCCAGATGTGGCCTAAGTGAGGAGTAGATTCACCAGGTCCTGTTGAGGCCCATTGAGGGCCAGTGTACCCAGCTCTAGGGGATTCCCAGAGGGATACCAGAGTCACCCGGTTCTGGTGATATCCAGGTGGGGACCAGAGTCACCACGTCAGGGTGAGGCCCAGAGGGGGACGAGAATCTCTAGGTCCAGGTGAGGCCCCTATGTGGAACTGAGAAACCAGGTCCCATGATGCCCTATGAGGACCTGAGTCACCAGGTCCTGGTGAGGTCCCTAAAGGAACCAGTCATCTCGTCCAGGTGAGGCCCAGGTGGGAACACAGTCACCACGTCCAGGTGAGGCCCAGGTATATAAAAGAGTATGCAGGTCCCAATGATGCCCAGGTAAGGACCAGAGTCAACAGGTCCAGGAGAGTCCCAATATGGATCAGAGTCATTGTGTTCCAGGTGAGGCCAGATGGAGACCAAAGGAACCAGGTCCACGAGAGTCCCATATGGGAACCAGAGCCACCAGTTCCAGGTGAGGTCCAGGTGGGACCACAGTCACAAGGTTCAGGTGAGGCGCAGGTGGCAACACGATTCACCAAGTCCAGGTGAGGCACAGCTGGCGACCAGATCCAGGTGCGGTCCAGCTAAGGACCAGATTCACCAGGCCCAAGTGAAGCCCAAGGGGTGACCAGAGTCACCAGGTAAGGGTGAGGCCCAGAGGGGAACCAGAGTAACCAGTTTAGTTTGAGGCCCCGAATTGGACCAGATGTCCCTGGTCAAAGTGAGGCCCAGGTGTGGAACAGAGTATCCAGGTCCCAATGATGGCTCAGTGAGGACCAGAGTCACTAGGGCCATTCAGGCCCAGATCAGGAACAGAACCTCTAGGTCCTGGTGAGGCATAGAATAAGACCACAGTCACCAGATTCAGGTGAGCCCCTTGTGGGAATCAGAGCCATTTTATCCAGATGAGTCCCAGGTGATGTGAGGCCCACGTGAGGACCAGATTCATCAAGTCGAAATGAGGCATAGCTGTGAACAAGAGTCTCCTGGTCTGGGTGCGGCCTAGGTGGGGCAAGATTCAGCAGTTCTGAGTTAGGTCAAAGTGGGGAAGAGAGACACCAGGAACAGGTGAGTCCAAACTGAGGACCAGAGTCAACAGATCCAGGTTAGGTCCATGTTGGAAAGAGAGTCACCTGGTAAAGGAGAGTTCCAGGTGGGGACCAGAGTCACCAGATCCAGGTGAAGTCCAGGTGGGGACCAGAGTCACCAGATCCAGGTGAAGCCCAGGTGGGGACCAGAGTAAATAAGCCCAGACGAGGTAAAGGTGGGGACCAGAGATACCAGGTACAAGTGAGGCCCCGGTGGGGAGCAGTGACAACAGGTTCATGTGAGGCCGTCCTGGGGACCATGGTCAACAGGTCTACTTGAGGCCCAGGTGTGGAACACAGTAAGCAGGTCCAGGAGAGTCCCCAGTGGTGACAAGTGTCACCACGTCCAAGTGAGACCCAGGTGGGGACCAGGAACACCAGGTCGAGGGCAGGCCTTTGAAAAACCAGAGTCTACATTTTGAGGTCAGGCGCAGGTGGCAACCAGTATCAGCAGGTCCAAGTCTGGCCAAAGAGGGGTTCACAGTCACTAAGGCACGGTGAGACCCAGAGGGGGACCAGAGTCACCTGGTCCATGTGAGGTCCAGTTGTGGAACACAGTCACCGGGTCCCAATTTTGCCCAGTTGAGGACCATGGTCAACAGGGCCAGGTGAAGCCCAGATGGAGACCGGAGTCCCCAAATCCAGGTGAAGCCCAGGTGGGGACCACAGTCACCAGATCCAGGGTAGTCTCAGGTGTAGACCAGAATCACCAGGTCCAGGTGAGGTGCAGATGGTAACCACACACACCAGGTCCCGGTGAGTCCCTGGTGGGGACCAGAGTCACGAGGTATATGAGAAGCTAGAAACACTGCAGCCACAAGGTCCACATTATGTCCATGTGGGAATGAAAATCACCAGTTACAGGTCAGGACTAGGTGGGGATCCGACTCACTATGTCCAGGGGAGTCCCAGGTGGGGATCCGACTCACCATGTCCAGGTGAGTCTCAGGTGGGAACCAGTGTCACCATGTCCAAGTGTGGCCCAGGTGAAGACCAGAGTTAATAGGACCAGCTGGGTCACTGTTAGTGAACAGTGTAAACATATCCTGATGCTACCCAGGTGGGAACCACAGAAACCAGGTCCTGGTGAGGCCTAGGTGGGCCCAGAGACATGAGGTCCAGAAGAGGTCCCGATGGGAACCACAGTCACCAGGTCAGGTGAGGCCATGCTTAGGATCAGAGTCACCAGTCAGGTGAGGCCCATGTTGAGCCAGAGTCACCTGGTACAGAAGAGGCCAAAGTCAGGACCAGAGTTACCAGGATCAGGTCAGTCCCAGTGGGGAATAGAGTAACCATGCCCGATGATGCCCAGGTAGAACTAGAGTCACCAGGTCCGAATGAGGCCCAGATGGATCATATTCACTAGGTCAAGGTGAGGCCCAGTTGAGGACCAGAGTCACCAGATCTGGTTGAGCACTAGAGGGGTACCAGAATCACCAGGTCAAGGTGACATCCAGATGGGGACCAGAGTCTCCAGGTCAGGGTGAGGCCCAGAGAGGTTCCAGAGTCATCATGTCCAGGTGAGGCTCAGGTGTGGAACAGAGTCACCAGGTACCAATGATGCCCATGTGAGGACCAGAGTCACCAGGTCCTGGTTACGCGCAGATAGAATCAGAGTCACCAGTTCCAGGTGAGGCCAAGAAGGAGTCCACAGCAATCAGGTCCAGGTTGGGAACAAAGTCCCCAGTACTGGGTGAGATCCAGATGGGGACCAGATTCACCAGGTCCAGGTGAGGCCCAGGTGGTGACCAGAGTCCCCGGGTCTGGGAGAGGACCAGGTAAGGTCTAGATTCACCAGGTCCAAGAGGTCCACGTGGGGACCTGAGTCACCAGGTATGGGTGAGGCCCTGGTGGCAAAACCTACTCACCAGGTCCAGGTGAGGCCAACCTGCAGGCCAGAGTCACTAGATCCAGGTGAGGCCCTAGTGGGGACCGGAGTCACCAGGTAAATGTGAGTCTACAAGAACACCACAGTCACTAGGTCCAGGTGCGGTTCATGTAGGAACGAGATTCACCAGGTCCAGGTGAGGCCCAAGTGGTGACCAGTGTCCCCGGGTCTGGGAGAGGACCAGGTAAGGTCCAGATTCACCAGATCCAAGAGGCCCACGAGGGGACCTGAGTCACCAGGTATGGGTGAGTCCCTGGTGGCAAACCCTACTCACCAGGTCCAGGTGAGGTCAAACCTGCAGGTCAGAGTCACCACATCCAGGTGAGGCCCTAGTGGGGACTGGAGTCAGAAGGTAAATGTGAGTCTACAAGAACACCACAGTCACCAGGTCCAGGTGTGGTTCATGTGGGAACGAGATTCACCTGGTCCACTTGAGACCCAGGTGGGGACCACAGTCACCAAGTCCAGATTGAGGCCTAGGTGGGGGATCAGAGTCATCAGCACCAGTTGAGGCCAAAGTGCGGAGCAAAGTTATCATGTCCAGGTGAGGCCCAGGTGGGGAACAGAGTAACCATGTCCCATTGAAGCCAGGTGGGAAAAGAGTCACAAGGTCCAGACGAGGCCTAAGTGAGGAGTAGATTCACCAGGTCCTATTGAGGCCCAGTTGAGGACCACTGTCCCCAGCTCCGGGTGAGTCCCGGAGGGGGACCAGAGTCACCCGGTTCTGGTGATATCCACGTGGGGACCAGAGTCACCACGTCATGGTGAGGCCCGGAGGGGGACGAGAATCACTAGCTCCAGGTGAGGCCCCAATGTGGAACTGAGAAACCAGGTCCCATGATGTCCATATGAAGACCTAAGTCACCAGGTCCCGGTGAGGTCCCTGTGGGAACTAGTCACCTCATCCAGGTGAGGCTCAGGTGGGACCACAGTCACGAGGTCCAGATGAGGCCCAGGTGTATGAGAGTATCCAGGTCCCAATGATGCCCAGGTAAGGACCAGAGTCAACAGGTCCAGGAGAGTCCCAAATATGGATCAGAGTCATTATGTTCCAGGTGAGGCCAGATGGAGACCACAGGAACCAGGTCCAGGAGAGTCCCATATGGGAACCAGAGCCAGGTTAGGTCCAGGTGGGATCACAGTCACATGGTTCAGGGAGGCGCAGATGGCAACAGGATTCACCAAGTCCAGGTGAGGCCCAGCTGGCGACCAGTCACAACATCCAGGTGCGGACCAGCTAAGGACCAGATTACCAGGCCCAAGTTAAGCCCAAACAGTGACCCGAGTCACCAGGTAAGGGTGAGACCCAGAGGGGGAGCCAGAGTAACCAGTTTAGTTTGAGGCCCAGAATGGGACCAGAGGTCCCTGGTCAAAGTGAGGCCCAGGTGTGGAATAGAGTATCCAGGGTGAGGATCATTGGGTCCATCCCCAATGATGCCTGGGTGAGGACCAGAGTCACTAGGTCCATGTAGGCCCAGATGGGGAACAGAATCACTAGGTCCTGTTGAGGCATAGAATAAGACCACAGTCAGCAGTATCATTTGAGCCACTTACCGGAACCAGAGCCACTCTATCCAGCTGAGTCCCAGGTCCATGTGAGACTCACTTGAAGACCAGATTCATCAGGTCGAATTGAGGCATAGCTGGGGACAAGAGTCACCAGGTCTGGGTGCGGCCTAGGTGGGGCAAGATTCAGCAGTTCTGAGTTAGGTCAATGTGGGGACGAGAGACACGAAGTCCAGGTGAGGCCAATCTGAGGACCAGATTCACCAGATCCACATGAGGTCCATGTTGGAAAGGAGTCACCAGGTCCAGGAGAGGTCTCGGGAGGACCAGAGTCACCAGATCCAGGTGAAGTCCAGGTGGGGACCAGAGTCACTAGGTCCAGATGAGGCCCAGGTGAGGACCAGAGTTACCAGGTACACGTGAGGCCCTGGTGGGGATCAGAGGCAACATGTCCATGTGAGGCTGGCTTGGGGACCATGGTCAACAGGTCTACTTGAGGCCCAGGTGTGGAACACAGTAAGCAGGTCCAGGAGAGTCCCCGGTAGTGACAAGAGTCACCACGTCCAGGTGAGGCCCAGGTGGGGACCAGGATCACCAGGTCCAGGGGAGGCCTTTGAAAGAACCAGAGTCAACAGTTCGAGGTCAGGCGCAGGTGGCAACCAGGGTCAGCAGGTCCAAGACAGGCCAAAGTGGGGTTCACAGGCACTAGGACACGGTGACACCCAGAAGGGGACCAGAGTCACTTGGTCCAGGTGAGGCCACTTGTGGAACACAGTCTCCGGGTCCCAATTTTGCCCAGTTGAGGACAACCCCACTCACCAGTTCCAGGTGAGGCCAACCTGCAGGCCATGCCGTAATACCATATCCCTATGATGCCCAGGTAGGGACTAGAGTCACCAGGTCCAAATGAGGCCCAGATGGGGTATATTCACTAGGTCCAGGTGAGGCCCAGTTGAGGACCAGAGTCACCAGATCACCTTGAGCCCTAGAGGGGTACCAGAATCACCTGGTCCAGGTGACATCCAGATGGGGATGAGAGTCACCATGTCAGGGTGAGTCCCAGAGAGGTTCCAGAGTCATCATGTCCCGGTGAGGCTCAGGTGTGGAACAGAGTTACCAGGTATCAATGATGCCCAGGTGAGGACCAGAGTCTCCAGACCTGGGAGACGCACAATAGGATCAGAGTCACCAGTTCCAGGTGATGCCAAGAAAGAGTCCACAGCAATCAGGTCCAGGTGGGGAACAAAGTCACCAGGACTGGGTGAGGCCCAGATGGGGACCAGATTCACCAGGTCCAGGTGATTCCCAGGGTGTGACCAGAGTTACCAGTTCCGGGTGAGGACCAAGTAAGGACCAGATTCAACAGGTCCAAGTGAGGCCCACGTGGGTACCTGTGTCACCAAGCATGGGTGAGGCCCAGGTGGCAACCCCACTCCCCAGGTCCAGGTGAGGCCAACCTACAGGCCATGCAGAGGAACCATGTCCGATGATGCCCAGGTAGGGACCAGAGTCACCAGGTCCAAATGAGGCCCAGATGGAGCATATTCACTTGGTCCAGTGAGGCCCAGTTTGGGAGCACTGTCACCAGATCTGGTTGACGCTTAGAGGGGTACCAGATCACCTCGCCCAGGTGACATCCAGATGGGGACAAAAGGCATCAGGTCAGGGAGAGGCCCAGAGTGGTTCCAGAGTCATCATGTCCAGGTTAGGCTCAGGCGTGGAACAGAGTCACCAGGTACCAATGATGCCCAGGTGAGGCCCAGAGTCACCAGATCTGGGTGACGCGCTGATAGGATCAGAGTCACCAGTTCCAGGTGAGGCCAAGAAAGAGTCCACTGCAATCAGGTCCAGGTTGGGAACAAAGTCACCAGGACTGGGTGAGGCCCAGATGTGGTCCAGATTCACCAGGTCCAGGTGAGGCCCAGGTGGTGACCAGAGTCCCCGGGTCTGGGACAGGACCAGGTAAGGACCAGATTCACCAGGTCCAAGAGGCCCATGAGGGGAATTGAGTCACCAGCTATGTGTGAGGCCCAGGTGGCAACACCACTCACCAGGTCAAGGTGAGGCCAACCGGCAGGCCAGAGTCACCAGATCCAGGTGAGTCCCTAGTGGGGACCAGTTTCACCAGGTAAATGTGAGTCTACAAGAACACCACAGTCACCAGGTCCAGGTGTGGTTCATGTGGGAACGAGAATCACCAGGTACAGGTGAGACCCAGGTGAGCACCACAGTCACCAGGTCCAGACTGAGGCCTAGGTGGGGGGACCAGAGTCATCAGGACCAGTTGAGGCCAAAGAGTGGAGCAAAGTTACCATGTCCAGGTGAGGCCCAGGTGGGGAACAGAGTAACAATGTCCCATTGATGCGAGGTGGGAAAAAGTCACAAGGTCCAGACGAGTCCTAAGTGAGGAGTAGATTCACCAGGTCCTATTGAAGCCCAGTTGAGGAACAGAGTTCCCAGCTCCGGGTGAGTCCCAGAGGGGGACCAGAGTCTCCGGTTCTGGTGATATCCAGGTGGGGACCAGAGTCACCACGTCAGGGTGAGGCCCAGAGGGGGACGAGAATCACTAGGTCCAGGGGAGGCCCCGATGGGGAACTGAGAAACCAGGTCCCATAATGTCCATATGGGGACCTGAGTCACCAAGTCCATGTGAGGTCCCTGTGAGAACCAGTCACCTCATCCAGGTGAGGCCGAGGTGGGACCACAGTCACCAGGTCCAGGTGAGGCCCAGGTATATAAGAGTGTACCCACGTCCCAATGATGCGCAGGTAAGGACCAGAGTCAACAGGTCCAGGAGAGGGCAAATATGGAACAGAGTCATTGTGTTCCAGGTGAGGCCAGATGGAGACCACAGGAACCAGGACCAGGAGAGCCCCATATGGGAACCAGAGCCACCAGATCCAGGTGAGGTCCAGGTGGGACCAGTCACAAGGTCCCGGTGACGCGCAGGTGGCAACAGGATTCACCAAGTCCAGGAGAGGCCCACGTGGCGACCAGTCACCAGATCCAGGTTCGGACCATCTAAGGACCAGATTCACCAGGCCCAAGTGAAGCCCAAGGGGTGACCAGAGTCACCAGGTAAGGGTGACGCCCAGAGGGGAACCAGAGTAACCAGTTTAGTTTGAGGCCCCGAATTGGACCAGAGGTCCCTGGTCAAAGTGAGGCCCAGGTGTGGAATAGAGTATCCAGGTCCCAATGATGGCTGAGTGAGGACCAGAGTCACTAGGCCCATGCAGGCCCAGATGGGGAACAGAATCACTAGGTCCTGAGGAGTCATAGAATAAGACCAACGTCAGCAGTATCAGGTGAGCACCTTGTGGAAACCAGAGCCACTCTATCCAGCTGAGTCCCAGGTCCATGGGAGACCCACGTGAGTAACATATTCATCAGGTCGAAATGAGGCATAGCTGGGGACAAGAGTCACCAGGACTGGGTGCGGCCTAGGTGGGGCAAGATTCAGCAGTTCTGAGTTAGGTCAAAGTGGGGACGAGAGACGCAAGGTCCAAGTGAGGCCAAACTGAGGACCAGAGTCACCATATCCAGTGAGGTCCATGTTGGAAAGAGCGTCTCCAGGTCCAGGAGAGGTCCAGGTGGGGACTAGAGTCACCAGATCCAGGTGAAGTCCAGGTGGGGAACAAGGTCACTAGGTCCAGATGAGGCCCAGGTGAGGACCAGAGTTACCAGGTACACGTGAGGCCCCGGTGGGGATCAGAGGCCACAGGTCCATGTGAGGCCGGCTTGGGGACCATGGTCAACAGATCTACTTGAGGCCCAGGTGTGGAACACCGTAAGCAGGTCCAGGTGAGTCCCCTAGTGGTGACAAGTGTGACCACGTCCAAGTGAGACCCAGGTGGGGACCAGGATCATCTGGTCCCGGGGAGGCCCTTGAAAGAACCAGAGTCAACAGTTCGAGGTCAGGCGCAGGTGGCAACCAGGGTCAGCAGGTCCAAGTCAGGCCAAAGTGGGGTTCACAGTCACTAGGGCACGGTGAGACCCAGAGGGGGACCAGAGTCACCTGGTCCAGGTGAGGCCCAGTTGAGGACCAGTTTCACCATATCTGGTTCGGCTTAGAAGGGTACCAGAATCACCTGATCGAGGCGATATCCAGATGGGGACCAGAGTCACCAGGTCAGGGTGAGGCCCAGAGTGGTTCCAGAGTCAGGTGAGGCTCAGGTGTGGAACAGAGTCACCAGGTACCAATGATGCCCAGGTGAGGACCAGAGTCACCAGATCTGGGTGACACGCAGACAGGATCAGAGTCACCAGTTCCAGGTGACGCCAAGAAGCCGTCCACAGCAATCAGGTCCAAGTGGTGAAGAAAGTCACCAGGATTGGTGAGGCCCAGATTTGGACCAGATTCACCAGGTCCAGTTTATTCCCAGGTGGTGACCAGAGTCCTCGGGTCTGGGAGAAGACCAGCTAAGGACCAGATTCAACAGGTCCAAATGAGGCCCACGTGGGGACCTGAGTCACCAGCTATGTGTGAGGCCTAGGTGGCAACCCCACTCCCCATGTCCAGGTGAGGCCAAACTGCAGGCCAGAGTCACCAGATGCAGGTGAGGTCCAGGTGGGGACCAGAGTCACCAGATCCAGGTGAGGTCCATGTTCAAAGAGAGTCACCAGGTCCAGGAGAGGTCCCGGTGGGGACCAGAGTCACCAGATCCAGGTTAAGTACAGGTGGGGACCAGAGTCACCAGATCCAGGTGAAGCACAGGTGGGGACCAAAGTCAATAGGTCAAGAAGAGGCCCAGGTGAGGACCAGAGTTACTAGGTACACGTGAGGCCCCGGGGGGATCAGAAGCAACAGGTCCATGTGAGGCCGGACTTGGGGACCATGGTCAACAGGTCTATTTGAGGCCCAGGTGTGGAACACAGTAAGCAGGTCCAGGAAGTCTCCTGAAGTGACAAAGAGTTACCACGTCCAGGTGAGGCCCACGTGGGGACCAGGATCACCAGGTACACGGGAGGCCATTGAAAGAACCAGAGTCAACACTTCGAGGTCAGGCGTAGGTGGCAACCAGGGTCAGCAGGTCCAAGTCAGGCCAAAGTGGGGTTCACAGTCACTAGAGCACGGTGAGATCCAGAGGGGGACCAGAGTCACCTGGTTCAGGTGAGGTTCAGTTGTGGAACACAGTCACCGGGTCCCAATTTTGCCCAGTTGAGGACCATGTTCAACAGGGCCAGGTGAGGCCCAGATGGGGACTGGAGTCCCCAAATCCAAGTGAAATGCAGGTGGGGACCACATTCACCATATCCAGGGGAGTCTCAGGTGCAGACCAGAATTCACCAGGTCCAGGTGAGGTGCAGGTGGCAACCACACACACCAGGTCCTGGTGAGGCCCTGGTGGGGACCAGAGTCACGAGGTACATGAGAAGCTAGAAACACTGCAGCCACCAGGTCCATATGATGTCCACGTGGGAACGAGAATCACCAGTTACAGGTGACGACCAGGTGGGGATCCGACTCACCATGTCCAGGTGAGACCCAGGTGGGACCCAGTGTCACCATGTCCAGGTGAAGACCAGAGTTAATAGGTCCGGCTGGGTCACTGTTAGTGAACAGTGTAACCATATCCTGATGCTACCCTGGTGGGTACCAGAGACACCAGGTCCTGGTGAGGCCCAGGTGGGACCAGAGACATGAGTTCCAGGTGAGGTCCCAATGGGAACCACAGTCACCAGGTCAGGTGAGGCCATGCTTAGAATCAGAGTCACCAGTTACAGGTGAGGCCCAGGTGGAGCCAGAGTCACCTGGTTCTGAAGAGGCCAAAGTCAGGACCAGAGGGTACCAGGATCAGGTCAGTCCCAGTGGGGAATAGAGTAACCATATCCCGATGATCCCCAGGTAGAACCAGAGTCACCAGGTCCAGATGAGGAGCAGCTGTGGAGCATATTCACTAGGTACTGCTGAGGCCCAGTTGAGGGCCAGAGTCACCAGGTCTTGTTGAGGCCTAGAGGGGTAAAAATTTCACCTGGTCTAGGTGACATCCAGATGGGGACCAGAGTCACCATGTCAGGGTGAGGCTCAGAGGGGATACACAGTCATCATGTCCAAGTGATGCTCAGGTGTGGAACAGAGGATCCAGGTCGTATTGGTCCAAGGTGAGGACCAGAATCACCAGATCTGGGTGACGCGCAGATAGGATTAGAGTCACCAGTTCCAAGTGAGGCCAAGAAATGGTCCATAGCAATCAGGTCCAGGTGGGGAACAAATTCACCAGGACTGGGTGAGGCCCAGATGGGGACCTGATTCAACAGGTCCAGGTGAGGCCCAGGTGGTGACCAGCGTCACCGGTTCTGGGAGAGGAGCAGGTTAGGACCAGATTCACCAGGTCCAAGAGGCCCCCGTGGGGACCTCTGTCACTTGGTGTGGGTGAGGCCAAGGTGGCACCCCACTCACCAAGGTCCAGGTAAGGCAAACCTGCAGGCCAGATTCACCAGATCCAGGTGAGGCCCTAGTGTGGACCGGAGTCACCAGGTAAATGTGAATCTACAAGAACACCACAGTCACCAGGTCCAGGTTGTGGTTCTTGTGGGAACGAGCGTCACCAGTTCCAGGTGAGAAGCAGCTGAAGACCCGAGTTAATAGGTCCAGTTGGGTCACTGTTAGTGAACAGAGTAACCATTGAGTCACCAGTTCCAAGTGAGGCCAAGAAAGAATCCATAGCAATCAGGTCCAGGTGGGGAACAAATTCACCAGGACTGGGTGAGCCCCAGATGGGGACCTGATTCACCAGGTCCAGGTGAGGCCCAGGTGGTGACCAGAGACCCCGGTTCTGGGAGAGGACCATGTAAGGACCAGATTCACCAGATCCAAGAGGCCCACGTGGAGACCTGAGTCACCAGGTATGGGTGAGGCCCAGGTGGGAACCCCACTCACCAGGTCCAGGTGAGGCCCAACCTGCAGGACAGAGTCAACAGATCCATGTGTGAGGCCCTTGGGGACCAGAGTCACCAGGTAAAGTGAGTTCTACAAGAACAAAACTGTCACCAGGTCCAGGTGTGGTTCATGTGGGAACGAGAGTCACCAGGTCCAGGTGAGACCCAGGTGGGGACCATAGTCACCAGGTCCAGATTGAGGCCTAGGTGGGGGGACCAGAGTCATCAGGACCCGTTGAGGCCAAAGTGTGGAGCAAAGTTATCATGTCCAGGTGAGGCCAGGTGGGGAACAGAGTAACCATGTCCCATTGATGCCAGGTCTGAAAAGAGTCACTAGGTCCAGACGAGGCCTAAGTGAAGAGTAGATTCACCAGGTGTTGTTGAGGCCCAGTTGAGGACCAGTGTTCCCAGCTCCGGCTGAGTCCCAGAGGGTGACCAGAGTCACCGGTTCTGGTGATATCCAGGTGGGGACCAGAGTCACCACGTCAGGGTGAGGCCCAGAGTGGGACGAGAATAACTAGTTCCAGGTGAGGCCCCGATGTAGAACTGAGAAACCAGGTCCCATGTTGCCCATATGAGGACCTGACTCACCAGGTCTAGGTGAGGTCCCTGTGGGAACCAGTCACCTCGTCCAGGTGAGGCCCAGGTGGGACCACAGTCACCAGGTCCAGGTGAGGCACAGGTATATAAGAGAGTATCCAGGTCCCAATGATGCCCAGGTAAGGACCAGAGTCAACAGGTCCAGGAGAGGCCCAAATATGGTTCAGAGTCATTGTGTTCCAGGTGAGTCCACATGGAGACCACAGGAACCAGGTCCAGGAGAGCCACATATGGGAACCAGAGCCACCATATCCAGGTGAGGTCCAGATGGGTCCACTGTCACAAGGTCCAAGTGAGGCGCAGGTGGCAACAGGATTCACCAACTCCAGGTGAGGCCCAGGTGGTGACCAGTCACCAGATCCAGGTGAGGACCAGCTAAGGACCAGATTCACCAGGCCCAAGTGAAGCCCAAGGGGTGACCAGAGTCACCAGGTAAGGGTGAGGCCCAGAGGGGGAACCAGAGTAAGCAGTTTAGTTTGAGGCCCAGAGTGGGTCCCGAGGTCCCTGGTCAAGTGAGGCCCAGGTGTGGTATAGACTATCCAGGTCCCAATGATGCCTGGGGGAGGACCAGAGTCACAAGGGCCATGCAGGCCCAGATGGTGAACAGAATCACTAGGTCCTGGTGAAGCATAGCATAAGACCACAGTCAGCAGTTTCAGGTGAACCCCTTGTGGGAACCAGAGCCACTCTATCCAGCTGAGTCCCAGGTCCATGTGAGGCCCACATGAGGACCAGATTCATCAGGTCGTATTGAGGCATAGCTGGGGACAGTAGTCCCCAGGTCTGGTTGCGGCCTAGGTGGGGCAAGATTCAGCAGTTCTGAGTTAGGTCAAAGTGGGACGAGAGACACCAGGTCCATGTGAGGCAAAAGTGAGGACCAGAGTCACCAGATCCAGGTGAGGTCCATGTTGGAAAGAGAGTCACCAGGTCCAGGAGAGGTCCAGGTGGGGACCAGAGTCACCAGATCCAGGTGAGGTCCATGTTGGAAAGAGAGTCACCAGGTCCAGGAGAGGTCCAGGTGGGGACCAGAGTCACAAGATCCAGGTGAAGTCCAGGTAGGGACCAGAGTCACCAGATCCAGGTGAAGCCCAGGTGGGGACCAGAGTCACTAGGTCCAGATGAGGCCCAGGTGAGGATCAGAGTTACCAGATACACGTGAGCCCCCGGCAGGGATCAGAGCCAAAAGGTCCACGTGAGGCCGGCTTGGGGACCATCGTCAACAGGTCTACCTGAGGCCCAGGTGTGGAACACTGTAAGCCCGTCCAGGTGAGTCCCCAGTGGTGACAAGAGTCACCACGTCCAGTTGAGGACCAATTGGGGACCAGGATCACCAGGTACAGGGGAGGCCCTTGAGAGAACCAGAGTCAACAGTTCGAGGTCAGGCGCAGGTGGCAACCAGGGTCAGCAGGTCCAAGTCAGGCCAAAGTGGGGTTCAGTCACTAGGGCACAGTGAGACCCAGAGGGGGACGAGAGTCACCTTGTCCAGGTGAGATCCAGTTGTGGAACACAGTCACCGGGTCCCAATTCTGCACAGTTGAGGACCACGGTAAACAGGGCCAGGTGGGGCCAAGATGGGGACCGGAGACCCCAAATTCAGGTGAAGCCCAGGTGGGGACCACAGTCACCAGATCCAGGGTAGTCTCAGGTGGAGACCAGAATCACCAGGTCCTGGTGAGGTTCAGGTGGCAACCACACTCACCAAGTCCCGGTGATGCCCTGGTGGGGACCAGAGTCACGAGGTACATGAGAAGCTAGTAACACTGCAGCCACCAGGTCCACATGATGTCCATGTGGGAACGAGAATTACAAGTTACAGGTGAGGACCAGGTGGGGATCTGAGTCACCATGTCCAGGTGAGACCCTGGTGGGAACCAGTGTCACCGTGTCCAAGTGTGGACCAGGTGAAGACAAGAGTTAATATATCCGGCCGCGTCACTTTTGGTGAACAGTGTAACCATATCCTGATGCTACTCAGGTGGGTACTAGATACAAGGACCTGGTGAGTTCCAGTTGGGACCAGAGACATGAGGTCCAGGTGAGGTACCGATGGAAACCACAGTCACCAGGTCAGGTGAGGCCATGCTTAGGATCAGAGTCACCACTTACAGGTGAGGTCCAGAGGGAGCCAGAATCACATGGCACAGAAGAGGCCAAAGTCAGGACCAGAGTTACCACGATCAGGTCAGTCCCACTGGGAATAGAGTAACCAAGTCCCGATGATGCCCAGGTAGAACCACAGTTACCAGGTCCAGGTGCGGCCAACCTAAAGGCCATGCAGTGGAACCTTGTCCCGATGATGCCCAGGTAGGGAAGAGAGTCACCAGGTCCAAATGAGGTCCAGATGGAGCATATTCACTAGGTCCAGCCGAGACCCAGTTGAGGACCAGAGACACTAGATATGGTTTAGGCCTAGAGGGGTACCAGAATCACCTGGTCCAGGTGACATCCAGATGGGGACCAGAGTCTCCAGGCCTGAGTCACGCGCAGAGAGGATAAGAGTCACCAGTTCCAGGTGAGGCCAAGAAAGAGTCCAAAGCAATCAGGTCCAGGTGGGGAACAAACTCACCAGGACTGGTTGAGGCCCAGATGGGGAAGAGATTCAGCAGGTCCAGGTGAGGCCCAGGTGGTGACTAGAATCCCCGGGTCTGGGAGAGGACCATGTAAGGACCAGATTCGCCAGGTCCAAGAGAACCACGTGGGTTCCTGAGTTACCAGGTAGTGGTGAAGCTCAGGTGGCAACCCCACTCACCAGGTCCAGGTGAGGCCAACCTGCAAGCCAGAGTCACCAGATCCAGGTGAGGCCCTAGTGGGGACCGGTGTCACCAGGTAAATGTGAGTCTACAAGAAAACAACAGTCACAGGTCCAGGTGTGTTTCATGTGGGAACGAGAGTCACCAGGTCCAGGTGAGACCCAGGTGGGGACCACAGTCACCAGGTCCAGATTGAGGCCTAGGTGTGGGGACGAGAATCATCAGGAGCAGTTGAGGCCAAAGTGTGGAGCAAAGTTATCATGTACAAGTGAGGCCCAGGTGGGGAACAGAATAACCATGTCCCATTGATGTCAGGTGAGAAAAGAGTCACAAGGTCCAAACGAGGCCTAAGTGAGGAGTAGATTCACCAGGTCCTGTTGAGGATCAGCTGAGAACCAGTGTCCCCAGCTCCGAGTGAGTCCCAGAGGGATACCAGAGTCACCCGGTTCTGGTGATATCCAGGTGGGGACCAGAATCACCACGTCCGGGTGAGGCCCAGAGGGGGACGAGAATCACTAGGTCCAGATGAGGCCCCGATGTGGAACTGAGAAACCAGGTCCCATGAAGCCCATATGAGGACTTGAGTCACCAGGTCCAGGTGAGGTCCCTGTGGGAACGAGTCAACTCGTCCAGGTGAGGTCCAGGTGGGACCACAGTCACAAGGTCCAGGTGAGGCGCAGGAGGCAACAGGATTCACCAAGTCCAGGTGAGGCCCAGGTGGCGACCAGTCACCAGATCCAGGTGCGGAACAGCTAAGGACCAGATTCTCCAGGCCCAAGTGAAGCCCAACGGGTGACCAGATTCACAAGGGCAGGGTGAGGCCCAGAGGGGGGACCAGAGTAACCAGTTTAGTTTGAGGCCCAGAATGGGACCAGAGGTCCCTGGTCAAAGAGAGGCCCAGGTGTGGAATAGAGTATCCAGGTCACAATGACGCCTGGGTGAGGACCAGAGTCACTAGGGCCATGCAGGCCCAGATGGGGAACAGAATCACTAGGTCCTGGTGAGGCATAGAATAAGAACACAGTCAGCAGTATCAGGTGAGCCCCTTGTGAGAACCAGAGCCACTGTATCCAGCTGAGTCCCAGGACCAGGTGAGTCCCACGTGAGGACCAGATTCATCAGGTCGAATTGAGGCGTAGCTGGGGACAAGAGTCACCAGGTCTGGGTGCGGCCTAGGTGGGGCAAGATTCAGCAGTTCTGAGTTAGGTCAAAGTGGGGACGAGAGACCAGGTCCAGGTGAGGCCAAACTGAGGACCAGATTCACCAGATCCAGGTGAGGTTCATGTTGGAAAGAGAGTCACCAGGTCCAGGAGAGGTCCAGGTGGGTTCCAGAGTCACCAGATCCAGGAGAAGTCCAGGTGGGGACCAGATCACCAGATCCATGTGAAGCCCAGGTGGGGACCAGAGTCACTAGGTCCAGATGAGGCCCAGGTGAGGACTAGAAATACCAGGTACACGTGAACCCGGTGGGGATCAGAGGCAACAGGTCCATGTGAGGCCGGCTTAGGGACCATGGTCAACAGGTCTACTTGAGGCCCAGGTGTGGAACACAGTAAGCAGGTCCAGGTGAGTCCCTATTGGTGACAGGAGTCACCACGTCCAGGTGTGGGCCAGGTCCGACCAGGATCACCATGTCCAGGGAAGGCCCTTGAAAGAACCAGAGTCAACAGTTCGAGGTCAGGCGGAGGTGGCAACCAGGGTCAGCAGGTCCAAGTCAGGCCAAAGTGGGGTTCACAGTCACTAGGGCACGGTGAAACTAGAGTGGGACCAGAGTCACCTGGTCCAGGTGAGGTCCAGTTGTGGAACACAGTAACTGGGTCCCAATTTTGCACAGTTGAGGACCATGGTCAACAGGGCCAGGTGAGGCCAAGATGGGGACCGGAGTTCCCAAATCCAGGTGAAGCCCAGGTGGGGACCACAGTCACCAGATCCAGGGTAGTCTCAGGTGCAGACCAGAATCACCAGGTCCATGTGAGGTGCAGGTGGCAACCACACTCACCAGTTCCCGGTGAGGCCCTGTTGGGGACCAGATCCACGAGGTATATGAGAAGCTAGAAACACTGCAGCCACCAGGTCCACATGATGTCCATGTGGGAACGAAAATCACCAGTTACAGGTGAGGACCAGGTGGGGATCCGACTCACCATGTGCCAGGTGAGACCCAGGTGGGAACCAGTGTCACCATGTCCTGGTGTGCCCCACGTGAAGACCAGAGTTATTAGGTCTGGCTGGATGAGTGTTAGTGAACAGTGTAACCATATCCTGATGCTACACAGGTGGGTACCAGAGACACCAGGTCCTGGTGAGGCCCAGGTGTAACCGGAGACATGAGGTCCATGTGACGTCTCGATGGGAACCACAGTCACCAGGTCAGGTGAGCCCATGCTTAGGATCAGAGTAACCAGGTACAGGTGAGGCCCAGGTGGAGCCAAAGTCACCTGGTACAGAAGAGGCCAAAGTCAGGACCAGAGTTACCAGGATCAGGTCAGTCCCAGTGGGTAATACAGTATCCATGTCCCAATGATGCCCAGGTAGAATCAGAGTCACCAGGTCCAGCGAGGCGCAGGTAGGGAGAATATTCACTAGGTACAGGTGAGGACAGATGAGGACCAGATTCACCAGGTCTAGGTGAGGCCCAGGTTGTGACAAGATTCCCCGGGTCTGGGAGAAGACCAGGTAAGGGCCAGATTCACCAGGTCCAAGAGGCCCACATGGGGACCTGAGTCACCAGGTATGGGTGAGGCCCAGGTGGCATCCCACTAACCAAGTCCAGGTGAGGCCAACCTGCAGGCCAGAGTCACCAGATTCAGGTGAGGCCCTAGTGGGGCCAGAGTCACCAGGTAAATGTGAGTCTACAAGTACACCACAGTCACCAGGTCCAGGTGTGGTTCATGTGGGAACGAGAGTCACAAGGTCCAGGTGAGACCCAGGTGTGGATGACAGTCTCCAGCTCCAGATTGAGGCCTAGGTGGGGGGACCAGAGTCATCGGGACGAGTTGAGGCCAAAGTATGGAGCAAAGTTATCATGTCCAAGTGAGGCCCAGGTGGGGAACAGAGTAAAAAAGTGCCATAGATGCCAGGTGGGAAAAGAGTCACAAGGTCCATACGAGGCCTAAGTGAGGAGTAGATTCACCAGGTCCTGTGGAGGCCCAGTTGAGGATCAGTGTCCCCAGCTCTGGGTGATTCCCAGAGGGGGACCAGAGTCACCCGGTTCTGGTGTGAGTCAGGTGCGGACCAGAGTCACCAGGTCAGGATGAGGCCCAGAGGGGAACGAGAATCACTAGGTCAGATGAGGCCCCGATGTGGAACTGAGAAAACAGGTCCCATGATGCACATATAAGGACCTGAGTCACCAGGCCCAGGGGAGGTCCCTGTGGGAACCAGTCACCTCGTCCAGGTGAGGCCCAGGTGGGACCACAGTCACGAGGTCCAGGTGAGGACCATGTATATAAGAGAGTATCCAGGTCCCAATGATGCCCAGGTAAGGACCAGAGTCAACAGGTCCAGGAGAGGCCCTAATATGGATCAGAGTCATTGTGTTCCAGGGGAGGCCAGATGGAGACCACAGGAACCAGGTCCAGGAGAGCCCCATATGGGAACCAGAGCCACCAGATCCAGGTGAGGTCCAGGTGGGACCACAGTCACAAAGTCCAGGTGAGGCGCAGGTGGCAACAGGATTCACCATATCCAGGTGAGTCCCAAGTGGCGACCAGTCTCCAGATCCAGGTGCGGACCAGCTTAGGACCAGATTCACCAGGCCCAAGTGAATTCCAAGGGGTGACCAGAGTCACCAGGAAAGGGTGAGTCCTAGAGGGCGTACCAGAGTAACCAGTTTAGTTTGAGGCTCAGAAAGGGACCAGAGGTCCCTGGTAAAAGTGAGGTCCAATTGTGGAATAGAGTATCCAGGTCCCAATGATCCCTGGGTGTGGACCAGAGTCACTAGGGCCATGCAGGCCCAGATGGGGAACAGAATCACTAGGTCCTGGTGAGGCATAGAATAAGACCAGAGACACCAGTATCAGGTGAGCGCCTTGTTGGAACCAGAGCCACTCTATCCAGCTGAGTCCCAGGTCCATGTGAGGGCCATGTGAGGACCAGATTCATCAGGTCGAATTGAGGCATAGCTGGGGACAAGAGTCACCAGGTTTGGGTGCGGCCTAGGTGGGGCAAGATTCAGCAGTTCTGAGTTAGGTCAAAATGGGGACGAGAGACACCAGGTCCAGGTGAGGCCAAACTGAGGACCAGAGTCACCAGATCGAGGTGAGGCCCAGAGCGGGACGAGAATCACTACGACCAGGTGAAGCCCCAATGTGGAACTGAGAAACCAGGTGAATGATGCCCATATGAGGACCTGAGTCACAAGGTCCAGGTGATGTCCCTGTGGGAACCAGTCACCTCGTCCAGGTGAGGCCCAGGTGGGACCACAGTCACCAGGTCCAGGTGAGGCCCAGGTATATAAGACAGTATCCAGGTCCCAATGATGCCCAGGTAAGGACCAGAGTCAACAGGTCCAGACGAGGCGCAGGTGGGAAGCATATTCACTAGGTTCCGGTGAGGCCCAGTTGAGGACCAGAGTCACCAGGTCTAGTTGAGGCCTAGAGGGTTTCCAGATTCACCTGGTCTAGGTGACATCCAGATGGGGACCAGAGTCACCATGTCAGGGTGAGGCCAAGAGGGGATCCAGAGTCATCATGTGCAGGTGAGGCTCAGGCGTGGAACAGAGTATCCAGGTCATAATGGTCCACAGGTGAAGACCAGAGTCACCAGATCTGGCTGAGGCCCAGTTAGGATCAGAGTCATCAGTTCCAGGTGAGGCCAAGAAGGAGTCCACAGCAATCAGGTCCAGGTGGGGAACAAAGACACCAGGACATGGTGAGGCACAGATGGGGACCAGATTCACCATGTACAGGTGAGGCCCAGGTGGTGACCAGGGTTACCACTTCCAGGTGAGGAAAAGGTAAGGACCAGATTCACCAGGTCCAATTTCGGCCCACGTGGGGACCTTTGTCACCAGGTAAGGGTGAGGCCCAGGTGGCAACCCCACTCACCAGGTCCAGGTGACGCTAACCTGCAGGCCTGTAGAGGAACCATGTCCCGATGATGCCCAGGTAGGGACCACAGTTACCAGGAGCAGGTGAGGCCAACCTGCAGGCCATGCAGTGGAACCATGTCCCGATGATGCCCAGGTAGGGTCCAGAGTCACCAGGTCCAAATGAGGCCCAGATGGAGCATATTCACTAGATCCAGGTGAGGCCCAGTTGAGGACAAGAGTCACCAGATCTGGTTGAGGCCTAGAGCCATACCAGAAACACCAGGCCCATGTGACATCCAGATGGGGACCAGAGTCACCAGGTCAGGGTGAGGCCCAGAGAGGTTCCAGAGTCATCATGTCCAGGTGAGGCTCAGGTGTGGAACAGAGTCACAAGGTAAAAATGATGCCCAGGTGAGGACCAGAGTCACCAGGTATGGGTGACGCGCAGATAGCATCAGAGTCACCAGTTCCAGGTGAGGCCAAGAAAGAGTCCACAGCATCAGGTCCAGGTGGGGAACAAAGTCACCAGGACTGGGTGACGCCCAGATGGGGACCAGATTCACCAGGTCCAAGTGAAGCCCAGGTGGTGACCAGAGTCCCCGGGTCTGGGAGAGGACCAGGTAAGGACCAGATTCACTAGGTCCAAGAGGCCCACGTGGGGACCTTTGTCACCAGGTATGGGGGAGGCCCAGGTGGCAACCCCACTCACCTGGTCCAGGTGAGGCCAGCCTGCAGGCCAGAATCACCAGATCCAGGTGAGGCCCTAGTGGGGACCGGAGTCAACAGGTAAATGTGAGTCTACAAGAAGATCACAGTGACCAGGTCCAGGTGTGGTTCATGTGGGAACGAGAGTCACCAGGTCCAGGTGAGACCCAGGTGGGGACCACAGTCACCAGGTCCAGATTGAGGCTTAGTTGGGGGGACCAGAGTCATCGGGACCAGTTGAGACCAAAGTGTGGAGCAAAGTTATCATGTCCAGGTGAGGCCCAGGTGGGGAACAGAGTAACCATGTCCCATTGATGCCAGGTGGGAAAGAGTCACAAGGTCCAGATGAGGCCTAATTGAGGAGTAGATTCACCAGGTCCTGTTCAGTTCAGGTTGAGGACTATTGTCCCCAGCTCCGGGTGAGCCCCAGTGGGAGACCAGAGTCACCCGGTTCTGGTGATATCCAGGAGGGGACCAATGTCAGCACGTCAGGGTGAGGCCCAGTGGAGGACGAGAATCACTAGGTGGAGACCGGGATCGAATCCCACGTCAGGCTCCCGGTGAGGGAGCCTGCTTCTCCCTCTGCCTATGTCCTCTGCTTCTCTATCTCTCTCTCTGTACGACTATCATAAATAAAATAAAAATTAAAAAAAAAAAAGAGAATCACTAGGTCCAGGTGAGGCCCCGATGTGGAACTGAGAAACCAGGTCCCATGATGCCCATACGAGGACCCTGCAGTCACCAGGTCCAGGTGACGGTCCCTGTGGGAACCAGTCACCTCGTCCAGGTGATGCCCAAGTGGGTCCAAATCACCAGGTCCAGGTGAGGCCCAGGTATATAAGAGAGATCCAGGTCCCAATGATACCCAGTTAAGGACCTGAGTCTACAGGTCAGAAGAGGCCCAAATATGGATCAGAGTCATTGTGTTCCAGGTGAGGCCAGATGGAGACCACAGGAACCAGGTCCAGGAGAGCGCCATATGGGAACCAGACCCACCAGATCCAGGTGTGGTCCAGGTGGGACCACAGTCACAAGGTCCAGGTGAGGCGCTGGTGGCAACAGGATTCACCAAGTCCAGGTGAGGCCCAGGTGTCCGACCAATCACCAGATCCAGGTGCGGATCAGCTAAGGACCAGATTCACCAGGCCCATGTGAAGCTCAAGGGGTGACCAGAGAAACCAGGTAACGGTGAGTCCCAGAGGTAGAATCAGAGTAACAGTTTAGTTTGAGGCCGAGAATGGGACCAGAGGTCACTGGTGAAAGTGAGGCCCAGGTGTGGAATAGAGTATCAGGTCCCAATGATGCCATGGGTGAGGACCAGAGTCTCTAGGGCCATGCAGGCCCAGATGGGGAACAGAATCACTAGGTCCTAGTGAGGCATAGAATAAGACCACATTCAGTAGTATCAGGTGAGCCCCTTGTGGTAACCAGAGCCACTCTAACCAGCTGAGTCCGCAGGTCCATGTGAGGCCCACGCGAGGACCAGATCATCAGTGAATTGAGGCATAGCTGGGGACAAGAGTCACCAGGTCTGGGTGCGGCCTATGGGGGGCAAGATTCAGCAGTTCTGAGTTAGGTCCAAGTGGGGGACGAGAGACACCAGGTCCGAGGTGAGGCCAAACTGAGGACCAGAGTCACCAGATCCAGGTGAGGTCCATGTTGGAAGGAGAGTCACCAGGTTCAGGAGAGGTCCAGGTGTGGACCAGAGTTCACCAGGTCCAGATTGAGGCCATAGGATGGGGGGATCAGAGTCATCAGGACCAGTTGAGGCCAAAAGTGTGGAGCAAAGTTATCACGTCCAGGTGAGCCCCAGGTGGGGAACAGAGAAAACATGTCCCATTCATGTCATGTGGGAAAAGAGTCACAAGGTACAGATGAGGCCTAAGTGAGGAGTAGATTCAACCAGGTCCTGTTGAGGCCCCATTTTAGGACCAGTGTCCCCAGCTCCGGGTGAGTCCCAGAAGGGGACCAGAGTCACCGGTTCTGGGTGATATCCAGGTGGGGACCAGAGTCACCACGTCAGGGAGAAGCCCAGAGGGGGACGAGTTTCACTAGGTCCAGTTGAGGCCAGGATGAGGAACTGTGAAACCCAGGTCCTATGATGCCCATAAGAGGACCTGAGTCACCAGGTCCAGATGAGGCCAAAACTGAGGACCAGAGTCACCAGATCCAGGTGAAGCCAAGGTGGGGTTCCAGAGGTCACTAGGTCCAGATGAGGCCCAAGTGAGGACCAGTGTTACAAGGTACACGTGATGCCCCGGTGGGAATCAGAGGCAACAGGTCCATATGAGGCCGGCTTCGGTACCCATGGTCAACAAGTCTACTTGAGGTCCAGGTTGTGGAACACAGTAACCAGGTCCAGGTGAGTCCCCCGGTGGTGACAAGAGTCACCACGGACCAGGTGAGTCCCAGGGGGGACCAGATCACCAGGTACAGGGGCAAGCCCTTGAATGAACCAGAGTCAACAGTTCGAAGTCAGGCGCAGGGTTGGTCAACCAGGGTCAGCAGGTCCAAGTCAGGCCAAAGTGGGGTTCACAGTTACTAGGGCACGGTGAGACCCAGAGGGGGACCAGAGTCACCTGGTCCAGGTGAGGTCCAGGGGTGGAAACACAGTCACCGGGTCCCAATTTTGGCAGATGAGGACCATGGTTGACAGGGCCAGGTGAGGCCCAGATTGGGGATCCTCAATCTGGATCAGAGTACACTAGTTCCAGTTGAGGCTAAGAAGGAGTCCACAGCAATCAGGTCCAGATTGACGCATTTGTCGGGGGACCAGAGTCATCAGGACCAGTTGAGGGCCAAAGTGTGGAGCAAGTTATCATGTCCAGGTGAGGCCCAGGTGGGGAACAGAGTAACAATGTCCCATTGATGCCAGGTGCGAAAAGAGTCACAAGGTCCAGACGAGGCCTAAGTGAGGAGTAGATTCACCAGGTCCTGTGAGGCCCAGTTAAAGACTAGTGTCCCCATCTCAGGGGGAGTCCCAGAGGGGACCAGAGGCACCCGGTACTGGTGATATCCAGGTGGGTACCAGAGTCACCACGTCAGAGTGAGGCCCAGAGGGGGACGAGAATCACTATGGTCCAGGTGAGGCCCGATGTGTAACTAAGAAAGCAGGTCCATGATGACCATATGAGGACCTGAGTCACCAGGTGCAGTTGAGGTCCCTGTGGGAAACCAGTCACCTCCTCCAGGTGAGGCCCAGGTGGGACCCACAGTAACCAGTTCCAGGTGAGGCCCAGGTATATAAGAGAGTATCCAGGTCCCAATGATGCCTAGGTAAGGACCTGAGGAGGCAACAGGTCCAGGAGAGGCCCAAATAGGATCAGAGTCATTGTGTTCCAGGTGAGGCCAGATGGAGACCACAGGAACCAGGTCCAGGAGAGCCCCATATGGGAACCAGAGACACCAGATCCATGTGAGGTCCAGGTGGGACCACAGTCTCAAGGTCCAGGTGAGGCGCAGGTGGCGACCAGTCACCAGATCCAGGTGAGGACCAGCTAAGGACCAGATTCACCAGGCCCAGGTGAAGCCCAAGGGGTGACCAGCGTCACCAGGTAAGTGTGAGGCCCAGAGGGGGAACCAGAGTAACCAGTTTAGTTTGAGGCCCAGAATGGGACCAGAGGTCCCTGGCCAAATTGAGGCCCAGGTGTGGAATAGAGTATCCAGGTCCCAATGATGCCTGGGTGAGGACCAGAGTCACTAGGGCCATGCAGACCCAGATGTGGAACAGAATCACTTGGTCCTGTTGAGGCATAGAATAAGACCACAGTCAGCAGTATCAGTGGAGCCCCTTGTGGGAACCAGAGCCACTCTATCCAGCTGAGTCCCAGGTCCATGTGAGGCCCACGTGAGGATCAGATTCATCAGGTCGAATTGAGGCATAGCTGGGGACAAGTGTCACCAGTATGGGTGCGGCCTAGGTGGGGCAAGATTCAGCAGTACTGAGTTAGGTCCAAGTGGGGACGAGAGATACCAGGTATATGTGAGGCCAAACTGAGGACCAGAGTCACCAGATCAAGGTGAGGTCCATGTTGGAAAGAGAGTCACCAGGTCCAGGAGAGGTCTAGGTGGGTACCAGAGTCACCAGATCCAGGTGAAGTCCCGGTGGGGACCAGAGTCACCAGATCCAAGTGAAGCCCAGGTGGGGACCAGAGTCACTAGGTCCAGATGAGGCCCAGGTGAGGACTTGTGTTACCAGGTACACGTGAGGCCCGGTGGGGATCAGAGGCAACAGGTCCATGTGAGGCCGGCTTGGGGACCATGGTCAACAGGTCTACTTGAGGCCCATGTGTGGAACACAGTAAACAGGTCCAGGTGAGTCCCCGGTGGTGACAAGAGTCACCACGTCCAGGTGAGACCCAGGTGGGGACCAGGATCAGCAGGTACAGGGGAGGCGCTTGAAAGAACCAGAGTCAACTGTTCGAGGTCAGGCACAGTTGGCAACCAAGGTCAGCAGGTCCAAGTCAGGCTAAAGTGGGGTTCAGAGTCATTAGGGCACGGTGAGACCCGGGGGGGACATGAGTCAACATGGTCCAGGTGAGGTCCAGTTGTGGATCAAAGTCACCGGGTCCCAATTTTTGCCCAGTTGAGGACCATGGTCAACAGGGCCAGGTGGGGCCAAGATGGGGACCGGAGTCCCCAAAATCCAAGTGAAGCCCAGGTGGGGACCACAGTTACCAGATCCAGGGTAGTCTCAGGTGCAGACCAGATCACTAGGTCCAGGTGAGGTGCAGGTGGCAACCACACTCACCAGTTCCCGGTGAGTCCCTGGTGGGGATCAGAGACACGAGGTACATGAGAAGCTAGAAACACTGCAGCCACCAGGTCCACATGATGTCCATGTGGGAACGAGTATCACCAGTTTACAGGTGAGGACCAGGTGAGGATCTGACTCACCATGTCCAGGTGATACCCAGGTGGGAACCAGTGTCACCATGTCCAGGTGTGGACAGGGGAAGACCAGAGTTAATAGGTCCGGCTGGGTCACTGTTAGTGAACAGTGTAACCATATTCCTGATTGCTACTCAGGTGGGTACCAGATACAAGGTCCTGGTGAGGCCCAGGTGGGACCAGAGACAAGAGGTCCAGGTGAGGTACAGATGGAGACCACATTCACCAGGTCAGGTGAGGCCGTGCTTAGGATCAGAGTCACCAGTTACAGGTGAGTCCCAGGTGGAGTCAGAGTCACCATGTCCAGATGAGGCGAAGTTGGGGCGATATTCACTACGTCCCGTTGAGGCCCAGAAGAGGACCAGAGTCACCAGGTCTAGTTGAGGCCTGGAGGGGTACCAGATTCACCTGGTCTAGGTGACATCCAGATGGGGACCAGAGTCACCATGTCAGGGAGAGGCTCAGAGGGGATCCAGAGTCATCATGTCCAGGATAGTCTCAGGTGTGGAACAGAGTATCCAGTTCATAATGGTCCACAGGTGAGGATCAGAGTCAACAGATCTGGGTGAGGCTCAGTTAGGATCAGAGTCAACAGTTCCAGGTGAGTCTAAGAAGGAGTCCACAGCAATCAGGGCCAGGTGGGGAAAAAAGTCACCAGACCTGGGTGACGGCCCAGATGGGGACACAGATTCACCAGAGTCCAGGTGATTCCCAGGTGGTGACCAGAGTTACCGGATTCACCAGGTCCAGGTGATCCCCAGGTGGGTGAGCAGGATTACCAGATACACCAGGTCGCAGCGAGGCCCACGTAGGGGCCTGTGTCACCAGGTATGGGTGTGGCCCAAGTGCAAACCTACTCACCAGGTCGAGGTGAGTGCCTACCTGCAGGCCATGCAGTAGAACCATGTCCCCATGATGCCCTGGTAGGGACCAGAGTAACCAGGTCCAAATGAGGCCAGATGGAGGATATTCACTAGGACCAGCCGAGGCCCAGTTAGAGGACCCAGAGAAACCAGATCTGGTTGAGGCCTAGAGGGGTAACCAGAATCCCCTGGTCCAGGTGACATCCAGATGGGGACCAGAGTCACCAGGTCAGGGTTGAGGCCAGAGTGGTTCCAGAGTCATCATGTCCAGGTGAGGCTCAGGTGTGGAACAGAGTCACCAGGTACCAATGATGCCCATGGTGAGGACCAGAGTCACCAGGTCTGGGTGACAAGCAGATAGGATCAGAGTCACAAGGTCCAGGTGAGAGACCATGAAAGAGTCCACAGCATCAGGTCACGGTGGGGAACAAAGTCACCAGGACTGAGTTGAGAGCCCAGATGGGGACCGGAATCACCAGGTCCAGGTAAGGCCCACGGTGGTGACCAGAGTCCCGCGGGGTCTGGGAGAGAGACTAGGTAAGGACCAGATTCACCAGGTCAAAGAGGCACAGGTGGAGAACTGAGTCACCATGTATGGGTGAGACCAAGTGGCATCCCCACTAACCAGGTCCATGTGAGGCCAACCTGCAGGCCAAGTCACCACGATTCACGTGAGGCCCTAGTGGGGACTGGAGTCACCAGTTAAAAGTGATTCTACAAGAACAACAGAGTCACCAGGACCTGTGTGGTTCATGTGGGAACGGGATTCACCAGGTCCAGGTGAGACCCAGGTGTGGACCACAGCACCAGGTCCAGATTGAGGCCTAGGTCGGGGGACCAGAGTCATCAGGACCAGTTGAGGCCAAAGTGTGGAGCAAAGTTATCATGTCCATGTGAGGCCCAGGTGGGAAGATTAAGCATGTCCCATTGATGCCAGGTGGGAAAAGAGTCACAGGTCCAGACGAGGCCTTAGTGAAGAGTAGATTCACCAGTCCTGTTGATGCCCAGCTGAGGACCAGTGTCCCGAGCTCCGGGTGACTCCCAGAGGGGGGACCAGTGTCACCCGGTTCTGGTGATATCCAGGTGGGGACCAGAGTCACCACGTCAAGGTGAGGCCCAGAGGGGACGAGAATCACTACGTCCAGATGAGACCCCGATGTGGAACTGAGAACCCTGGTCCCATGATGCCCATATGAGGACCTGAGTCACCAGGTCCAGGTGAGGACCCTGTGGGAACCAGTCACCTCGTCCAGGTGAGGCCCAGGTGGGACCACAGTCACCAGGTCCAGGTGAGGCCCAGGTATATAGAGAGTATCCAGGTCCCAATGATGCCCAGGTAAGGACCAGAGTCAACAGGTCCAGGAGAGGACCATATGGATCAGAGTCATTGTGTTCCAGGTGAGGCCAGATGGAGACCACAGGAACCTGGTCCAGGAGAGCCCCATATGTGAACCAGAGCCAACAGATCCAGGTGAGGTCCAGTTGGGACCACAGTCAGAAGGTCCAGGTGAGGCGCAGGTGGCAACAGGATTCACCAAGTCCACGTGAGGCCCAGGTGGCCGCCAGTCACCAGATCCAGATGCGGACCAGCTAAGGACCAGATTCACCAGGCCCAAGTGAAGCCCAAGGGGTGACCAGAGTCACCAGGTAAGGGTGAGGCCCAGAGGGGAACCAGAGTAAACCAGTTTAGTTTGAGGCCCAGAATAGGACCAGAGGTCCCTGGTCAAAGTGAGGCCCAGGTGTGGAATAGAGTATCCAGGTCCCAATGATGCCTGGGTGAGGACCAGAGTCACTAGGGCCATGCAGGCCCAGATGGGGAACAGAATCACTAGGTCCTGGTGAGGCAGAGAATAAGACCACAATCACCAGTAGCAGGTGTGCCCCTTGTGGAACCAGAGCCACTCTATCCAGCTGAGACCGAGGTCCATATGAGGCCCACGTGAGGACCAGATTCATCATTTCGAATTGAGGCATAGCTGGGGACAAGAGTCACCAGGTCTGGGTGCGGCCTAGGTGAGGCAAGATTCAGCAGTTCTGAGTTAGGTCAAAGTGGGGACGAGAGACACCAGTCCAAGTGAGGCCAAACTGAGGACCAGAGTCACCAGATCCAGGTGAGGTCCATGTTGAAAGAGAGTCACCAGGTTCAGGAGAGGTCCAGGTGGGGACCAGAGTCACCAGATCCAGGTGAAGTCCAGATGGGGACCAGAGTCTCCAGATCCAGGTGAAGCCCAGGTGGAGACCAGAGTCTCTAGGTCCAGATGAGGCCCATGTGAGGACCAGAGTTACAAGGTACACGTGAGGCCCGTTGGGGATCAGAGGCAACAGGTCCATGTGAGGCCGGCTTGGGGACCATGGTCAACAGGTCTACTTGAGGCCCAGGTGAGGAACACAGTAACCAGGTCATAATGGTCCACAGGTGAGGACCAGATTCACCAGATCTGGGTGAGACCCAGTTAGGATCAGAGTCACCATTTCAAAGTGAGGCCAAAAGGAGTCCACAGCAATCAGGCCCAGGTGGGGAACAAAGTCACCAGGACTGGGTGAGGCCCAGGTGGGACCAGAGACATGAGGTCCGGGTGAGGTCCCGATGGGAACCACAGTCACCAGATCAGGTGAGGCCATGCTTAGGATCAGAGTCACCAGTTCCAGGTGAGGCCAAGAAGCAGTCCACAGAAATCAGGTGCAGGTGGGGTGACAAAGTCACCAGGATTAGATGAGGACCAGATGGGGACCAGATTAACAGGTTCAGGTGATTCCCAGGTGGTGACCCGTGTTAGGAGTTTCGGGTGAGGACCAGGTAAGGACCAGATTCACCAGGTCCAAGTGAGGCCCACGTGGGGACCTGTGTCACCATGCATGCGTGAGGCCAAGATGACAACGCCACTCACCAGGTCCAGGTGAGTCCAACCTGCAGGCCATGGAGGGAACCATGTCCCGATGATGCCCAGGTAGGAACTAGAGTTACAGGGTCCAGGTGAGGCCAACCTGCAGGCCATGTGTGGAACCATGTCCCGATGATGCCCAGGTAGGGACCAGAGTTACCAGGTCCAGGTGAGGCCAACCTGCAGGTCATGCAGTGGAACCATGTCCCGATGATGCCCAGGTAGGGTCAGAGTCACCAGGTGCAAATGAGGCCCAGATGGAGCATATTCACTATCTCCAGGTGAGGCCCAGTTGAGAACCAGAGTCACCAGATATGGTTGAGGCCTAGAGGGGTACCATAATCACCTGGTCCAGGTGACATCCAGATGGGGACCAGAATCACCAGGTCAGGGTGAGGCCCAGAGGGGTTCCAGAGTCATCATGTCCAGGTGAGGCTCTGGTGGGAACAGAGTTACCAGGTACCAATGATGCCCAGGTGAGGACCAGAGTCACCAGATCTGGGTGACGGCGCAGATAGGATCAGAGTCACCAGTTCCCGGTGAGGCCAAGAAAGAGTCCACAGCATCAGATCCAGGTGGTGGGGAACAAAGTCACCAGGACTGGGTGAGGCCCAGATGGGGACCAGATTACAGGTCCAGATGAGGCCCAGTTGGTGACCAGAGTCCCCGTGTCTGGGAGAGGACCAGGTAACGACCAGATTAACAGGTCCAAGAGGTCCACGTGTGGAACTGAGTCACCAGGTATGGGGTGGAAACCCCACTCACCAGGTCCAGGTGAGGAAACCTTCAGGCCAGAGTCACCAGATCCAGGTGAGGCCCTAGTGGGGACCGGAGTCACCAGGTAAATGTGCGTCTACAAGAACACCACAGTCACCAGATCCAGGTGTGGTTCATGTGGGAACGAGAGACACCAGGTCCAGGTGAGAACCAGGTGGGGACCACAGTCACCAGGTCCAGATTGAGGCCTACGTGGGGGGACCAGTGTCATCAGGACCAGTTAAGGCCAAAGTGTGGAGCAAAGTTATCATGTCCAGGTGAGGCCCAGGTGGGAAACAGAGTAACCATGTCCCATTGATGCCAGGTGGGAAAAGAGTCACAAGGTCCCGGTGAGGCGCAGGTGGCAACAGGATTCACCAAGTCCAGGTGAGGTCCAGGTGGCGAACAGTCACCAGATCCATGTGCGGACCAGCTAAGGACCAGATTCACCAGGCCGAAGTGAAGCCCAAGGGGTGACCAGATTTACCTGTAAGGGTGAGGCCAGAAGGGGAACCAGAGTAAAGTTTTAGTTTGAGGCCCAGAATGGGACCAGAGGTCCGTGGTCAAAGTGAGGCCCAGGTGTGGAATAGAGATCCAGGTCCGAATGATGCCTGGGTCAGGACCAGAGTCACTAGGGCCATGCAGGCGCAGATGGGGAACAGAATCACTAGGTCCTGGTGAGGCATAGAAAAAGACCACAGTCACCAGTATGAGGTGACCCTTTGTGGGAACCAGAGCCACTCTATCCAGCTGAGTCTCAGGTCCATGTGAAGCGCACGGAGGACCAGATTCACCAGGTCGAATTGAGGCATAGCTGGGACAAGAGTCACCAGGTGGGTGCGGCCTAGGTGGGGCAAGATTCAGCAGTTCTGAGTTAGGTCAAAGTGGGGACGAGAGAAACGATGTCCAGGTGAGGCCAAACTGAGTACCAGAGTCACCAGATCCAGGTGAGGTCCATGTTGGAAAGAGAGTCACCAGGTCCAGGAGAGGTCCAGGTGGGAACCAGAGTCACTAGACCAGGTGAAGTCCAGGGGGGACCAGTCACCAGATCCATGTGAAGCCCAGGTGGGGACCAGAGTCACTAGGTCCAGATGAGGCCCAGTGAGGACCAGAGTCACCAGGTCTAGGTGGGGCCTAGAGGGGTACCAGATTCACCTGGTCTGGTGACATCCAGATGGGGACCAGAGTCCCCATGTCAGGCTGAGGACCAGAGGGGATCCGAGTCAACATATCCAGGTGAGACTCAGGTGTGGAACGGAGTATCCAGGTCATAATGAAGTGAATTCCAAGGGTGACCAGAGTCACCAGGAAAGGGTGAGTCCTAGAGGGCGTACCAGAGTAACCAGTTTAGTTTGAGGCTCAGAAAGGGACCAGAGGGTCCCTGGTAAAATGAGGTCAATTGTGGAATAGAGTATCCAGGTCCCAATGATCCCGGGTGTGGACCAGAGTCACGAGGCCATGCAGGCCCAGATGGGGAACAGAATCACTAGGTCCTGGTGAGGCATAGAATAAGACCAGAGACACCAGTATCAGGTGAGCGCCTTTTGGAACCAGAGCACTCTATCCAGCTGAGTGCCCAGGTCCATTGAGGGCCATGTGAGGACCAGATTCATCAGGTCGAATTGAGGCAAGCTGGGGACAAGAGTCACCAGGTTTGGGTGCGGCCTAGGTGGGGCAAGATTCAGCAGTTCTGAGTATTAGGTCAAAATGGGGACGAGAGACACCAGGTCCAGGTGAGGCCAAACTGAGGACCCGAGTCACCAGATCGAGGTGAGGCCCAGAGCGGGAACGAGAATCACTACGACCAGGTGAAGCCCCAATGTGGAACTGAGAAACCAGGTGAATGATGCCCATATGAGGACCTGAGTCACAAGGTCCAGGTGATGTCCCTGTGGGAACCAGTCACCTCGTCCAGGTGAGGCCCAGGTGGGACCACAGTCACCAGGTCCAGGTGAGGCCCAGGTATATAAGACAGTATCCAGGTCCCAATGATGCCCAGGTAAGGACCAGAGTCAACAGGTCCAGACGAGGCGCAGGTGGGAAGCATATTCACTAGGTTCCGGTGAGGCCCAGTTGAGGACCAGAGTCACAGGTCTAGTTGAGGCCTAGAGGGTTTCCAGATTCACCTGGTCTAGGTGACATCCAGATGGGACAGAGTCTACCAGTTCAGGGTGAGGCCAAGGGGGATCCAGAGTCATCATGGCAGGTGAGGCTCAGGCGTGGAACAGAGTACCAGGTCATAATGGTCCACAGGTGAAGACCAGAAGTCACCAGATCTGGCTGAGGCCAGTTAGGATCAGAGTCATCAGTTCCAGGTGGGCCAAGAAGGAGTCCACAGCAATCAGGTCCAGGTGGGGAACAAAGACACCAGGACATGGTGAGGCACAGATGGGGACCAGATTCACCATGTACAGGTGAGGCCCAGGTGGTGACCAGGGTTACCATTCCAGGTGAGGAAAAGGTAAGGACCAGATTCACCAGGTCCAATTTCGGCCCACGTGGGGACCTTTGTCACCAGGTAAGGGTGAGCCCAGGTGGCAACCCCACTCACCAGGTCCAGGTGACGCTAACCTGCAGGCCTGTAGAGGAACCATGTCCCGATGATGCCCAGGTAGGGACCACAGTTACCAGGAGCAGGTGAGGCCAACCTGCAGGCCATGCAGTGGAACCAGTCCCGATGATGCCAGGTAGGGTCCAGAGTCACCAGGTCCAAATGAGGCCAGATGGAGCATATTCTAGATCCAGGTGAGGCCCAGTTGAGGAAAGAGTCACCAGATCTGGTTGAGGCCTAGAGCCATACCAGAAACACCAGGCCCATGTGACATCCAGATGGGGACCAGAGTCACCAGGTCAGGGTGAGGCCCAGAGAGGTTCCAGAGTAATCATGTCCAGGTGAGGCTCAGGTGTGGAAAGCGGTCACAAGGTAAAATGATGCCCAGGTGAGGAACAGAGTCACCAGGTATGGGTGACGCCGAGATAGCATCAGAGTCACCAGTTCCAGGTTGAGCCAAGAAAGAGTCCACAGCATCAGGTCCAGGTGGGGAACAAAGTCACCAGGACTGGGTGACGCCAGATGGGGACCAGATTCACCAGGTCCAAGTGAAGCCCAGGTGGTGACCAGAGTCCCCGGGTCTGGGAGAGGACCAGGTAAGGACCAGATTCACTAGGTCCAAGAGGCCCACGTGGGGACCTTTGTCACCAGGTATGGGGAGGCCCAGGTGGCAACCCCACTCACCTGGTCCAGGGTGAGGCCAGCCTGCAGGCCAGAATCACCAGATCCAGGTGAGGCCCTAGTGGGGACCGGAGTCAACAGGTAAATGTGGTTACAAGAAGATCACAGTGACCAGGTCCAGGTGTGGTTCATGTGGGAACGAGAGTCACCAGGTCCAGGTGAGACCCAGGTGGGGACCACAGTCACCAGGTCCAGATTGAGGCTTAGTTGGGGGGACCAGAGTCATCGGGACCAGTTGAGACCAAAGTGTGGAGCAAAGTTATCATGTCCAGGTGAGGCCCAGTGGGGAACAGAGTAACCATGTCCCATTGATGCCAGGTGGGAAAGAGTCACAAGGTCAGATGAGGCCTAATTGAGGAGTAGATTCACCAGGTCCTGTTCAGTCAGGTTGAGGACTATTGTCCCCAGCTCCGGGTGAGCCCCAGTGGGAGACCAGAGTCACCCGGTTCTGGTGATATCCAGGAGGGGACCAATGTCAGCACGTCAGGGTGAGGCCCAGTGGAGGACGAGAATCACTAGGCCCAGGTGAGGCCCTGATGTGGAACTGAGAGAAACCAGGTCCATGATGCCCATATGAGGACCTGAGTCACCAGGTCCAGGTGAGGTCCCTGTTGGAATCAGTCACCTCGTCCAGGTGAGGCCCAGGTGGGACCACAGTCACCAGGTCCAGGTGAGGCCCAGTATATAAGAGAGCATCCAGGTCCCAATGATGCCCAGGTAAGGACCAGAGTCAACAGTGCAGGAGAGGCCCAAAATGGATCAGAGTCATTGTGTTCCCGGTGAGGCCAGAAGGAGAACACAGGAACCAGGTCCAGTAGAGCCCCATATGGGAACCAGAGCCACCAGATCCAGGTGAGGTCCAGGTGGGACCACAGTCACAAGGTCAGGTGAGGCGCTGGTGGCAACAGGATTCACCAAGTCCAGGGGGCGGAGGCAGCGTCGACCAATCACCAGATCCAGGTGCGGATCAGCTAAGGACCAGATTCACCAGGCCCAGTGAAGCTCAAGGGGTGACCAGAGAAACCAGGTAACGGTGAGTCCCAGAGGTAGAATCAGAGTAACCAGTTTAGTTGAGGCCGAGAATGGGACCAGAGGTCACTGGTGAAAGTGAGGCCCAGGGTGGAATGAGTATCCAGGTCCCAATGATGCCTGGGTGAGGACCAGAGTCTCTAGGGCCATGCAGGCCCAGATGGGGAACAGAATCACTAGGTCCTAGTGAGGCATAGAATAAGACCACATTCAGTAGTATCAGGTGAGCCCTTGTGGGAACCAGAGCCACTCTAACCAGCTGAGTCCCAGGTCCATGTGAGGCCCAGCGAGGACCAGATCATCAGGTCGAATTGAGGCATAGCTGGGGACAAGAGTCACCAGGTCTGGGTGCGGCCTATGGGGGGCAAGATTCTGCAGTTCTGAGTTGGTCCAAGTGGGGACGAGAGACACCAGGTCCAGGTGAGGCCAAACTGAGGACCAGAGTCACCAGATCCAGGTGAGGTCCATGTTGGAAAGAGAGTCACCAGGTTCAGGAGAGGTCAGGTGTGGACCAGAGTCACCAGATCCAGGTGAAGTCCAGGTGGAGACAGAGTCACCAGATCAGGTGAAGCCCAGGTGGTGACCAGAGTCACTAGGTCCAGATGAGGCCAGGTGAGGACCAGAGTTACCAGACAACTGATCCCTGGTGGGTATCAGATGCAGCAGGTCTACTTAAAGACCAGGTGTGGAACGCAGTAACAAGGTCCAGGTGAGTCCCCAGTGTGACAAGGTCACCACGTTCAGGTGAGTCCAGGTGGGGACCAGGATCACCAGGTTCAGGGGAGGCCCTTGAAAGAACCAGAGTCAAAAGTTCGACGTCAGGGGCAGGTTGCAACCAGGACAAAAGGTCCAAGTCAGGCCAAAGTGGGGTCACAGTCACTAGGGCACAGTGAGACCCAGAGGGGACCAGAGTCAACTGGTCAGGTGAGGTCCAGTTGTGGAACACAGTCACCGGGTTCCAATTTTGTCCAGTTGAGGACCATGGTCAACACGGCCAGGTGAGGCAGAGGGGACCAGAGTCCCCAAATCCAGGTGAATCCCAGGTGTGGACCACAGTCACCAGATCCAGGGTAGTCTCAGGTGCAGACCAGAATCACCAGGTCCAGGTGAGGTGCAGGTGGCAACCACACTCACCAGGTCCCGGTGAGGCCCTGATGGGGACCAGAGTCACGAGGTACATGAGAAGCTAGAAACACTGCAGCCACCAGGTCCACATGATGTCCATGTGGGAACGAGAATCACCAGTTACAGGTGAGGACCAGGGGGGGATCCGACTCACCATGTCCAGGTGACCAGGTGGGTACTAGTGTCACCATGTCCAGGTGTGGCTCAGGTGAAGATGGAGTTAATAGGTCCGGTTGGGTCAACTGTTAGTGAACATGTGAAGCATATCTTGATGCTACCCAGGATGGGTACTAGAGACACCAGGTCCTGGTGAGGCCCAGGTGTGACCATAGACATGAGGCCAGGTGAGGTCCCGATGGAACCACAGTCACCAGGTCAGTGAGGCCATGGCTTAGGATCAGAGTCACCAGTTACAGGTGAGGCCAGGTGGAGGCAGGAGTCACCTGGTACAAAAGAGGCCAAAGTGAGGACCAGAGTTACCAGGATCAGGGCAGTCCAGTGGGGAATACAGTAACATTCCCCGAGATGCCCAGGTAGAAACCAGAGTCACCAGGTCCCGAGAGGCGAGGTGGGGGAGCATGTTCATACGTCCCGGTGAGGCCCAGTTGAGGACCAGAGTCACCAGTCAATTGAGGCCTAGAGGGGTACCAGACCACCTGGTCTATGTGACATCCAGATGGGAGCCAGAGTCACCATGTCAGGCTGAGTCCCAGAGAGGTCACAGAGTATCATGTCCAGGGTGCGGCTCCGTGTGGAAGGAGTAATCCAGGAAATAATGTCCACAGGGAGGACCAGAGGACCAGATTCACCAGATCCAGGTGAGGTTCATGTTGGAAAGAGAGTCACCAGGTCCAGGAGAGGTCCAGGTGGGTTTCCAGAGTCACCAGATCCAGGAGAAGTCCAGGTGGGGACCAGATCACCAGATCCATGTGAAGCCCAGGTGGGGACCAGAGTCACTAGGTCCAGATGAGGCCCAGGTGAGGACTAGAAATACCAGGTACACGTGAACCCGGTGGGGATCAGAGGCAACAGGTCCATGTGAGGCCGGCTTAGGGACCATGGTCAACAGGTCTACTGAGGCCCAGGTGTGGAACACAGTAAGCAGGTCCAGGTGAGTCCCTATTGGTGACAGGAGTCACCACGTCCAGGTGTGGGCCAGGTCCGACCAGGATCACCATGTCCAGGGAAGGCCCTTGAAAGAACCAGAGTCAACAGTTCGAGGTCAGGCGGAGGTGGCAACCAGGGTCAGCAGGTCCAAGTCAGGCCAAAGTGGGGTTCACAGTCACTAGGGCACGGTGAAACTAGAGTGGGACCAGAGTCACCTGGTCCAGGTGAGGTCCAGTTGTGGAACACAGTAACTGGGTCCCAATTTTGCACAGTTGAGGACCATGGTCAACAGGGCCAGGTGAGGCCAAGATGGGGACCGGAGTTCCCAAATCCAGGTGAAGCCCAGGTGGGGACCACAGTCACCAGATCCAGGGTAGTCTCAGGTGCAGACCAGAATCACCAGGTCCATGTGAGGTGCAGGTGGCAACCACACTCACCAGTTCCCGGTGAGGCCCTGTTGGGGACCAGATCCACGAGGTATATGAGAAGCTAGAAACACTGCAGCCACCAGGTCCACATGATGTCCATGTGGGAACGAAAATCACCAGTTACAGGTGAGGACCAGGTGGGGATCCGACTCACCATGTGCAGGTGAGACCCAGGTGGGAACCAGTGTCACCATGTCCTGGTGTGCCCCACGTGAAGACCAGAGTTATTAGGTCTGGCTGGATGAGTGTTAGTGAACAGTGTAACCATATCCTGATGCTACACAGGTGGGTACCAGAGACACCAGGTCCTGGTGAGGCCCAGGTGTAACCGGAGACATGAGGTCCATGTGACGTCTCGATGGGAACCACAGTCACCAGGTCAGGTGAGCCCATGCTTAGGATCAGAGTAACCAGGTACAGGTGAGGCCCAGGTGGAGCCAAAGTCACCTGGTACAGAAGAGGCCAAAGTCAGGACCAGAGTTACCAGGATCAGGTCAGTCCCAGTGGGTAATACAGTATCCATGTCCCAATGATGCCCAGGTAGAATCAGAGTCACCAGGTCCAGCGAGGCGCAGGTAGGGAGAATATTCACTAGGTCCAGGTGAGGACAGATGAGGACCAGATTCACCAGGTCTAGGTGAGACCCAGGTTGTGACAAGATTCCCCGGGTCTGGGAGAAGACCAGGTAAGGGCCAGATTCACCAGGTCCAAGAGGCCCACATGGGGACCTGAGTCACCAGGTATGGGTGAGGCCCAGGTGGCATCCCACTAACCAAGTCCAGGTGAGGCCAACCTGCAGGCCAGAGTCACCAGATTCAGGTGAGGCCCTAGTGGGGCCAGAGTCACCAGGTAAATGTGAGTCTACAAGTACACCACAGTCACCAGGTCCAGGTGTGGTTCATGTGGGAACGAGAGTCACAGGGTCCAGGTGAGACCCAGGTGTGGATGACAGTCTCCAGCTCCAGATTGAGGCCTAGGTGGGGGGACCAGAGTCATCGGGACGAGTTGAGGCCAAAGTATGGAGCAAAGTTATCATGTCCAAGTGAGGCCCAGGTTGGGAACAGAGTAAAAAAGTGCCATAGATGCCAGGTGGGAAAAGAGTCACAAGGTCCAGACGAGGCCTAAGTGAGGAGTAGATTCACCAGGTCCTGTGGAGGCCCAGTTGAGGATCAGTGTCCCCAGCTCTGGGTGATTCCCAGAGGGGGACCAGAGTCACCCGGTTCTGGTGTGAGTCAGGTGCGGACCAGAGTCACCACGTCAGGATGAGGCCCAGAGGGGAACGAGAATCACTAGGTCAGATGAGGCCCCGATGTGGAACTGAGAAAACAGGTCCCATGATGCACATATAAGGACCTGAGTCACCAGGCCCAGGGGAGGTCCCTGTGGGAACCAGTCACCTCGTCCAGGTGAGGCCCAGGTGGGACCACAGTCACGAGGTCCAGGTGAGGACCATGTATATAAGAGAGTATCCAGGTCCCAATGATGCCCAGGTAAGGACCAGAGTCAACAGGTCCAGGAGAGGCCCAAATATGGATCAGAGTCATTGTGTTCCAGGGGAGGCCAGATGGAGACCACAGGAACCAGGTCCAGGAGAGCCCCATATGGGAACCAGAGCCACCAGATCCAGGTGAGGTCCAGGTGGGACCACAGTCACAAAGTCCAGGTGAGGCGCAGGTGGCAACAGGATTCACCATATCCAGGTGAGTCCCAAGTGGCGACCAGTCTCTAGATCCAGGTGCGGACCAGCTTAGGACCAGATTCACCAGGCCCAAGTGAATTCCAAGGGGTGACCAGAGTCACCAGGAAAGGGTGAGTCCTAGAGGGCGTACCAGAGTAACCAGTTTAGTTTGAGGCTCAGAAAGGGACCAGAGGTCCCTGGTAAAAGTGAGGTCCAATTGTGGAATAGAGTATCCAGGTCCCAATGATCCCTGGGTGTGGACCAGAGTCACTAGGGCCATGCAGGCCCAGATGGGGAACAGAATCACTAGGTCCTGGTGAGGCATAGAATAAGACCAGAGACACCAGTATCAGGTGAGCGCCTTGTTGGAACCAGAGCCACTCTATCCAGCTGAGTCCCAGGTCCATGTGAGGGCCATGTGAGGACCAGATTCATCAGGTCGAATTGAGGCATAGCTGGGGACAAGAGTCACCAGGTTTGGGTGCGGCCTAGGTGGGGCAAGATTCAGCAGTTCTGAGTTAGGTCAAAATGGGGACGAGAGACACCAGGTCCAGGTGAGGCCAACTGAGGACCAGAGTCACCAGATCGAGGTGAGGCCCAGAGCGGGACGAGAATCACTACGACCAGGTGAAGCCCCAATGTGGAACTGAGAAACCAGGTGAATGATGCCCATATGAGGACCTGAGTCACAAGGTCCAGGTGATGTCCCTGTGGGAACCAGTCACCTCGTCCAGGTGAGGCCCAGGTGGGACCACAGTCACCAGGTCCAGGTGAGGCCCAGGTATATAAGACAGTATCCAGGTCCCAATGATGCCCAGGTAAGGACCAGAGTCAACAGGTCCAGACGAGGCGCAGGTGGGAAGCATATTCACTAGGTTCCGGTGAGGCCCAGTTGAGGACCAGAGTCACCAGGTCTAGTTGAGGCCTAGAGGGTTTCCAGATTCACCTGGTCTAGGTGACATCCAGATGGGGACCAGAGTCACCATGTCAGGGTGAGGCCAAGAGGGGATCCAGAGTCATCATGTGCAGGTGAGGCTCAGGCGTGGAACAGAGTATCCAGGTCATAATGGTCCACAGGTGAAGACCAGAGTCACCAGATCTGGCTGAGGCCCAGTTAGGATCAGAGTCATCAGTTCCAGGTGAGGCCAAGAAGGAGTCCACAGCAATCAGGTCCAGGTGGGGAACAAAGACACCAGGACATGGTGAGGCACAGATGGGGACCAGATTCACCATGTACAGGTGAGGCCCAGGTGGTGACCAGGGTTACCACTTCCAGGTGAGGAAAAGGTAAGGACCAGATTCACCAGGTCCAATTTCGGCCCACGTGGGGACCTTTGTCACCAGGTAAGGGTGAGGCCCAGGTGGCAACCCCACTCACCAGGTCCAGGTGACGCTAACCTGCAGGCCTGTAGAGGAACCATGTCCCGATGATGCCCAGGTAGGGACCACAGTTACCAGGAGCAGGTGAGGCCAACCTGCAGGCCATGCAGTGGAACCATGTCCCGATGATGCCCAGGTAGGGTCCAGAGTCACCAGGTCCAAATGAGGCCCAGATGGAGCATATTCACTAGATCCAGGTGAGGCCCAGTTGAGGACAAGAGTCACCAGATCTGGTTGAGGCCTAGAGCCATACCAGAAACACCAGGCCCATGTGACATCCAGATGGGGACCAGAGTCACCAGGTCAGGGTGAGGCCCAGAGAGGTTCCAGAGTCATCATGTCCAGGTGAGGCTCAGGTGTGGAACAGAGTCACAAGGTAAAAATGATGCCCAGGTGAGGACCAGAGTCACCAGGTATGGGTGACGCGCAGATAGCATCAGAGTCACCAGTTCCAGGTGAGGCCAAGAAAGAGTCCACAGCATCAGGTCCAGGTGGGGAACAAAGTCACCAGGACTGGGTGACGCCCAGATGGGGACCAGATTCACCAGGTCCAAGTGAAGCCCAGGTGGTGACCAGAGTCCCCGGGTCTGGGAGAGGACCAGGTAAGGACCAGATTCACTAGGTCCAAGAGGCCCACGTGGGGACCTTTGTCACCAGGTATGGGGGAGGCCCAGGTGGCAACCCCACTCACCTGGTCCAGGTGAGGCCAGCCTGCAGGCCAGAATCACCAGATCCAGGTGAGGCCCTAGTGGGGACCGGAGTCAACAGGTAAATGTGAGTCTACAAGAAGATCACAGTGACCAGGTCCAGGTGTGGTTCATGTGGGAACGAGAGTCACCAGGTCCAGGTGAGACCCAGGTGGGGACCACAGTCACCAGGTCCAGATTGAGGCTTAGTTGGGGGGACCAGAGTCATCGGGACCAGTTGAGACCAAAGTGTGGAGCAAAGTTATCATGTCCAGGTGAGGCCCAGGTGGGGAACAGAGTAACCATGTCCCATTGATGCCAGGTGGGAAAAGAGTCACAAGGTCCAGATGAGGCCTAATTGAGGAGTAGATTCACCAGGTCCTGTTCAGTTCAGGTTGAGGACTATTGTCCCCAGCTCCGGGTGAGCCCCAGTGGGAGACCAGAGTCACCCGGTTCTGGTGATATCCAGGAGGGGACCAATGTCAGCACGTCAGGGTGAGGCCCAGTGGAGGACGAGAATCACTAGGCCCAGGTGAGGCCCTGATGTGGAACTGAGAAACCAGGTCCCATGATGCCCATATGAGGACCTGAGTCACCAGGTCCAGGTGAGGTCCCTGTTGGAATCAGTCACCTCGTCCAGGTGAGGCCCAGGTGGGACCACAGTCACCAGGTCCAGGTGAGGCCCAGGTATATAAGAGAGCATCCAGGTCCCAATGATGCCCAGGTAAGGACCAGAGTCAACAGGTGCAGGAGAGGCCCAAATATGGATCAGAGTCATTGTGTTCCCGGTGAGGCCAGAAGGAGAACACAGGAACCAGGTCCAGTAGAGCCCCATATGGGAACCAGAGCCACCAGATCCAGGTGAGGTCCAGGTGGGACCACAGTCACAAGGTCCAGGTGAGGCGCTGGTGGCAACAGGATTCACCAAGTCCAGGTGAGGCCCAGGCGTCGACCAATCACCAGATCCAGGTGCGGATCAGCTAAGGACCAGATTCACCAGGCCCATGTGAAGCTCAAGGGGTGACCAGAGAAACCAGGTAACGGTGAGTCCCAGAGGTAGAATCAGAGTAACCAGTTTAGTTTGAGGCCGAGAATGGGACCAGAGGTCACTGGTGAAAGTGAGGCCCAGGTGTGGAATAGAGTATCCAGGTCCCAATGATGCCTGGGTGAGGACCAGAGTCTCTAGGGCCATGCAGGCCCAGATGGGGAACAGAATCACTAGGTCCTAGTGAGGCATAGAATAAGACCACATTCAGTAGTATCAGGTGAGCCCCTTGTGGGAACCAGAGCCACTCTAACCAGCTGAGTCCCAGGTCCATGTGAGGCCCACGCGAGGACCAGATCATCAGGTCGAATTGAGGCATAGCTGGGGACAAGAGTCACCAGGTCTGGGTGCGGCCTATGGGGGGCAAGATTCTGCAGTTCTGAGTTAGGTCCAAGTGGGGACGAGAGACACCAGGTCCAGGTGAGGCCAAACTGAGGACCAGAGTCACCAGATCCAGGTGAGGTCCATGTTGGAAAGAGAGTCACCAGGTTCAGGAGAGGTCCAGGTGTGGACCAGAGTCACCAGATCCAGGTGAAGTCCAGGTGGAGACCAGAGTCACCAGATCCAGGTGAAGCCCAGGTGGTGACCAGAGTCACTAGGTCCAGATGAGGCCAGGTGAGGACCAGAGTTACCAGACAACTGATGCCCTGGTGGGTATCAGATGCAGCAGGTCTACTTAAAGCCCAGGTGTGGAACGCAGTAACAAGGTCCAGGTGAGTCCCCAGTGTGACAAGAGTCACCACGTTCAGGTGAGTCCCAGGTGGGGACCAGGATCACCAGGTTCAGGGGAGGCCCTTGAAAGAACCAGAGTCAAAAGTTCGACGTCAGGAGCAGGTTGCAACCAGGGACAAAAGGTCCAAGTCAGGCCAAAGTGGGGTTCACAGTCACTAGGGCACAGTGAGACCCAGAGGGGGACCAGAGTCAACTGGTCCAGGTGAGGTCCAGTTGTGGAACACAGTCACCGGGTTCCAATTTTGTCCAGTTGAGGACCATGGTCAACACGGCCAGGTGAGGCCCAGATGGGGACCAGAGTCCCCAAATCCAGGTGAATCCCAGGTGTGGACCACAGTCACCAGATCCAGGGTAGTCTCAGGTGCAGACCAGAATCACCAGGTCCAGGTGAGGTGCAGGTGGCAACCACACTCACCAGGTCCCGGTGAGGCCCTGATGGGGACCAGAGTCACGAGGTACATGAGAAGCTAGAAACACTGCAGCCACCAGGTCCACATGATGTCCATGTGGGAACGAGAATCACCAGTTACAGGTGAGGACCAGGTGGGGATCCGACTCACCATGTCCAGGTGACCAGGTGGGTACTAGTGTCACCATGTCCAGGTGTGGCTCAGGTGAAGATCGGAGTTAATAGGTCCGGTTGGGTCACTGTTAGTGAACAGTGTAAGCATATCTTGATGCTACCCAGGATGGGTACTAGAGACACCAGGTCCTGGTGAGGCCCAGGTGTGACCATAGACATGAGGCCCAGGTGAGGTCCCGATGGGAACCACAGTCACCAGGTCATGTGAGGCCATGCTTAGGATCAGAGTCACCAGTTACAGGTGAGGCCCAGGTGGAGGCAGAGTCACCTGGTACAAAAGAGGCCAAAGTGAGGACCAGAGTTACCAGGATCAGGTCAGTCCCAGTGGGGAATACAGTAACCATGTCCCGATGATGCCCAGGTAGAACCAGAGTCACCAGGTCCAGATGAGGCGCAGGTGGGGAGCATGTTCACTACGTCCCGGTGAGGCCCAGTTGAGGACCAGAGTCACCAGGTCAATTTGAGGCCTAGAGGGGTACCAGACACCTGGTCTATGTGACATCCAGATGGGGACCAGAGTCACCATGTCAGGCTGAGGCCCAGAGAGGGTCCAGAGTCATCATGTCCAGGTGAGGCTCCGGTGTGGAAGAGAGTATCCAGGAAATAATGGTCCACAGGTGAGGACCAGAGTCACCAGATCTCAGTGAGGCCCAGTTAGGATCAGAGTCACCAGTTCCAGCTGAGGCCAAGAAGGAGTCCACAGCAATCAGGTCCAGGTGGGGAACAAATTCACCAGGACTGGATGAGGCCCGGATGGGGACCAGATTCACCAGGTCCAGGTGTTTCCCAGGTGGTGACCAGAGTTATGAGTTCCGGGTGACAACCAGGTAAGGACCAGATTCACCAGGTCCAAGTGAGGCCCACATGGGGACCTGTATCACCAGGTATGGGTGAGGCCTAGGTGACAACCCCACTCAACAGGTCCAGGTGAGGCCAACTTGCAGGCCATACAGAGGAACCACGTCCCGATGATGCCCAGGTGGGTACTAGAGTTACCACGTACAGGTGAGGCCAACCTGCAGGTCATGCAGTGGAACCATGTCCCGATGATGCCCAGGTAGGGACCAGAGTCACCAGGTGCAAATGAGGCCCAGATGGAGCATATTCACTATCTCCAGGTGAGGCCCAGTTGAGAACCAGAGTCACCAGATATGGTTGAGGCCTAGAGGGGTACCAGAATCACCTGGTCCAGGTGACATCCAGATGGGGACCAGAATCACCAGGTCAGGGTGAGGCCCAGAGGGGTTCCAGAGTCATCATGTCCAGGTGAGGCTCTGGTGTGGAACAGAGTTACCAGGTACCAATGATGCCCAGGTGAGGACCAGAGTCACCAGATCTGGGTGACGCGCAGATAGGATCAGAGTCACCAGATCCCGGTGAGGCCAAGAAAGAGTCCACAGCAATCAGATCCAGGTGGGGAACAAAGTCACCAGGACTGGGTGAGGCCCAGATGGGGACCAGATTCACAGGTCCAGATGAGGCCCAGTTGGTGACCAGAGTCCCCGGGTCTGGGAGAGGACCAGGTAACGACCAGATTAACAGGTCCAAGAGGTCCACGTGTGGAACTGAGTCACCAGGTATGGGGTGGAAACCCCACTCACCAGGTCCAGGTGAGGACAACCTTCAGGCCAGAGTCACCAGATCCAGGTGAGGCCCTAGTGGGGACCGGAGTCACCAGGTAAATGTGCGTCTACAAGAACACCACAGTCACCAGATCCAGGTGTGGTTCATGTGGGAACGAGAGACACCAGGTCCAGGTGAGAACCAGGTGGGGACCACAGTCACCAGGTCCAGATTGAGGCCTACGTGGGGGGACCAGTGTCATCAGGACCAATTAAGGCCAAAGTGTGGAGCAAAGTTATCATGTCCAGGTGAGGCCCAGGTGGGAAACAGAGTAACCATGTCCCATTGATGCCAGGTGGGAAAAGAGTCACAAGGTCCCGGTGAGGCGCAGGTGGCAACAGGATCACCAAGTCCAGGTGAGGTCCAGGTGGCGAACAGTCACCAGATCCATGTGCGGACCAGCTAAGGACCAGATTCACCAGGCCGAAGTGAAGCCCAAGGGGTGACCAGATTTACCTGTAAGGGTGAGGCCCAGAAGGGGAACCAGAGTAACCAGTTTAGTTTGAGGCCCAGAATGGGACCAGAGGTCCGTGGTCAAAGTGAGGCCCAGGTGTGGAATAGAGTATCCAGGTCCGAATGATGCCTGGGTCAGGACCAGAGTCACTAGGGCCATGCAGGCGCAGATGGGGAACAGAATCACTAGGTCCTGGTGAGGCATAGAAAAAGACCACAGTCACCAGTATGAGGTGAGCCCTTTGTGGGAACCAGAGCCACTCTATCCAGCTGAGTCCCAGGTCCATGTGAAGCGCACGTGAGGACCAGATTCACCAGGTCGAATTGAGGCATAGCTGGGGACAAGAGTCACCAGGTCTGGGTGCGGCCTAGGTGGGGCAAGATTCAGCAGTTCTGAGTTAGGTCAAAGTGGGGACGAGAGAAACGATGTCCAGGTGAGGCCAAACTGAGTACCAGAGTCACCAGATCCAGGTGAGGTCCATGTTGGAAAGAGAGTCACCAGGTCCAGGAGAGGTCCAGGTGGAAACCAGAGTCACTAGATCCAGGTGAAGTCCAGGTGGGGACCAGAGTCACCAGATCCATGTGAAGCCCAGGTGGGGACCAGAGTCACTAGGTCCAGATGAGGCCCAGGTGAGGACCAGAGTCACCAGGTCTAGGTGAGGCCTAGAGGGGTACCAGATTCACCTGGTCTGGTGACATCCAGATGGGGACCAGAGTCCCCATGTCAGGCTGAGGACCAGAGGGGATCCAGAGTCACCATATCCAGGTGAGGCTCAGGTGTGGAACAGAGTATCCAGGTCATAATGGTCCACAGGTGAGGACCAGAGTCACCAGATCTGGGTGAGGCCCAGTTAGCATCAGAGTCAGCAGTTCCAGGTTAGCCAAGAAGGAGTCCACAGCAATCAGGTCCAGGTGGGGAAGAAAGTCAACAGGAATGGGTGAGGCCCAGATGGGGACCAGATTCACCAGGCCCAGGTGATTCCCATGTGGTGACCAGAGTTACCAGTTCCGGGTGACCACCAGGTAAGGACCAGATTCACCAGGTCCAAGTGAGGCCCACGTGGGGACCTGTGTCAGTAGGCAAGGTTGAGGCCCAGGTGACAAACCCACTCACCAGTTCCAGTTGAGGCCAACATGCAGGCCATGCAGAGGAACCAGGTCCCAAAGATGCTCAGGTAGGGATGAGAGTTACCAGGTCCAGGTGAGGCCAACCTACAGGCCATGCAGTGGAACCATGTCCCGATGATGCCCAGGTAGGGACCAGAGTCACCAGGTCCAAATGAGGCCCAGATGGAGCATATTCACTAGGTCCAGGTGAGGCCCATTTGAGGACCAGAGTCACCAGACCTGGTTGAGGCCCAGAGGGGTACCATAATCCCCTGGTTCAGGTGACATCCATATGGGGACCAGAGTCACCAGGTCAGGTTGATAGCCAGAGAGGTTCCAGAGTCATCATGTCCAGGGGAGCATCAGGTATGGAACAGAGTCACCAGGACCAATGATGCCCAGGTGAGGACCAGAGTTACCAGGTACACGAGAGGCCCCGGTGGAGATCAGAGGCAACAGGTCCATGTGAGGCCGGCTTGGGGACCATGGTCAACAGGTCTACTTGAGGCTCAGGTGTGGAACAGAGTAACCAGGTCTAGGTGAGTAACCGGTGGTGACAAATGTTACCACGTCCAGGTGAGGCCCAGGTGGGGACCAGGATCACCAGGTCCAGGGGAGGCCCTTGAAAGTACCAGAGTCAACAGTACGACGTCAGTCGCAGGTGGGAACCAGGGTCAGCAGGTCCAAGTCAGTCCCAAGTGGGGTTCACAGTCACTAGGGCACGGTGAGACCCAGAGGGGGACCAGAGTCGCCTGGTCCTGGTGAGGTCCAGGTGTGGAACACAGTCACCAGGTCCCAATTTTGCCCAGTTGAGTACCATGGTCAACAGGGCCAGGTGACGCCCAGATGGGGACCGGAGCCCCAAATCCAGGTGAAGCCCAGGTTGAGACCACAGTCACCAGATCCAGGGTAGTCTCAGGTGCAGACCAGAATCACCAGGTCCAGGTGAGGTGCAGGTGGCAACCACACTCACCAGGGCCCGGTGAGGCCCTGGTGTGGACCAGAGTCACGAGGTACATGAGAAGCTAGAAAACTGCAGCCACCAGGTCCACAAGATGTCCATGTGGGAATGACAATCACCAGTTACAGGTGAGGACCAGGTGGAGCCAGAGTCACCTGGTACAGAAGAGGCCAAAGTCAGGACCAGAGTTACCAGGATCAGGGCAGTCCCAGTGGGGAATAGAGTAACGATGTCCCAATGCTTCCCAGGTAGAACCAGAGTCGCCAGTTCCAGATGAGGCGGAGGTGGGGAGCATATTCACTAGGTCCCAGTTGAGGACCAGAGTCACCCGGTCAAGTTGAGGCCTAGAGGGGTACCAGATTCACCTGGTCTTGGTGATATCCAGATGGGGCCCATGTCACCATGTCAGGCTGAGGCCCAGAGGGGATCCAGAGTCATCATGTCCAGGTGAGGCTCAGGTGTGGAACAGAGTATCCAGGTCATAATGGTCCACAGGTGAGGACCAGAGTCACCAGATCTGGGTGAGGCCCAGTAAGGATCAGAGTCAGCAGTTCCAGGTGAGGCCAAGTAGGAGTCCACAGCAAACAGGTCCAGGCGGGGAGCAAAGTCACCAGGACTGGGTGAGGCCCAGATGGGGACCAGATTCACGAGGTCCAGGTGATTCCCAGGTTGTGAAAAGAGTTACCAGTTCCGGGTGAGGACCAGGATAGGACCAGATTCACCAGGTCCAAGTGAGGCCCACGTGGGTCCTTTGTCACCAGGTATGAGTGAGGCCCAGGTGGCAACCCCACTCACCAGGTCCAGGTGAGGACAACCTGCAGGCCATGTAGAGGAAATATGTCCCGATGATGCCCAGGTAGGGACTAGAGTTACCAGGTCCAGGTGAGGCCAACCTGCAGGCCATGCAGTGGAACCATATCCCGATGATACCCAGGGAGTGACCAGAGTCACCAGGTCCAAATGAGGCCAAGATGTAGCATATTCACTAGTTACAGGTGAGGCCCTGTTGAGGACCAGAGTTACCAGATCTGGTAGAGGCCCAGTAGGGTACCAGAATCACTTGGTCCAGGTGACATCCAGATGGGGACCAGAGTCACCAGATCCAGGTGACGACCAGGTGGGGACCAGACTCACTAGGTCCAGAAGAGGCCCAGGTGAGGACCAGAGTTACCAGGTACACGTGAGGCTCCGGTGTGGATCAGAGGCAACAGGTCCATGTGAGGCCGACTTGGTTACCATGGTCAACAGGTCTACTTGAAGCCCAGGTGTGGAACACAGTAACCAGGTCCAGGTGAGTCCCCGGTGGTGACAAGAGTCACCACGTCCAGGTGAGGCCCAGGTGGGGACCAGTTTCACCAGGTCCAGGGGAGGCTCTTGAAAGAACCACAGTCAACATTTCGAGGTCAGGCGCAGGTGGCAACCAGGGTCACCAGGTCCAAGTCAGGCCAAAGTGGGGTTCACAGTCACTAGGGCACGGTGAGACCCAGAGGGGGACCAGAGTCACCTGGTCCAGATGAGGTCCAGTTGGGGAACACAGTCACCGGGTCCCAATTTTGCCCAGTTGAGGACCATGGTCAACAGATCCAGGTGAGGCCCATATGGGGACCAGAGTCCCCAAATCCAGGTGAAGCCCAGGTGGGGACCACAGTCACCAGATCCAGTGTAGTCTCAGGTGCAGACCAGAATCACCAGGTCCAGGTGAGGTGCAGGTGGCAACCACACTCACCAGTTCCCGGTGAGGCCCTGGTGGGACCAGAGTCACAAGGGACATGACAAGCTAGAAACACTGCAGCCACCAGGTCCACATGATGTGCATGTGGGAACGAGAATCACCACTTAGAGTTGAGGACCCTGTGGAGATCCGACTCACCATGTCCAGGTGATACCCAGGTGGGAACCAGTGTCACCATGTCCAGGTGTGGCCCAGGTGAAGACCAGAGTTAATAGGTCCGGCTGGGTCACTGATAGTGAACAGTGTAACCATATCCTGATGCTACCCAGGTGGGTACCAGAGACACCAGGTCTTGGTGAGGCCCAGGTGCGACCAGAGACATGAGGTCCACGTGAGTTCCCGATGGGAACCACAGAGACCAGGTCAGGTGAGGCCATGCTTAGGATCAGAGTCACAGGTTACAGGTGAGGCCCAGGTGGAGCCAGAGTCACCTGGTACAGAGGAGGCCAAAGTCAGGACCAGAGTTACCAAGATCAGGTCAGGCCCAGTGGGGAATAGAGTAACCATGTCCCGATGATGCCCAGGTAGTATCAGAGTGACCAGGTCCAGATGAGGCGCAGGTGGGGAGTATGTTCACTAGGTCCCGGTGAGGCCCAGTTGAGGACCAGAGTCACCAGGTCTAGTTGAGGTCTAGAGCGGTCCCAGATTAACCTTGTCTAGGTGATATCCAGTTTGGGACCAGAGTCACCATGTCAGGCTGAGGCCCAGAGGGGATCCAGAGTCATCATGTCCAGGTAAGGCTCAGGTGTGGAACAGAGTATCCAGACCATAATGTTCCAAGGTGAGGACCAGAGTCACCAGATCTGGGTGAGGCCCAGTTAGGATCAGAGTCACCAGTTCCAGGTGAGGCCAAGAAGGAGTCCACAACAATCAGGTCCAGGTGGGGAACAAAGTCACCAGGACTGGGTTAGGCCCAGATGGGGAGCAGATTCACCAGGCCCAGGTGATTCCCAGGTGGTGACCAGATTTACCAGTTCCTGGGAGGACCAGGTAAGGACCAGATTCACCAGGTCCAATTCAGGCCCAAGAGGGGACCTGTCTCACCAGGTATGGGTGAGGCACAATTGGCAACCCCACTCACCAGCTCCAGGTGTAGCCAACCTGCAGGCCATGCAGAGGAACCGTGTCCTGATTATGCCCAGGTAGGGACCAGAGTTACCAAGTCCAGGTGAGGCCAACCTGCAGGCCATGCAGTGGAACCATGTCCCGATGATGCCCAGGTAGGGACCAGAGTCACCAGGTCCAAATGAGGCCCAGATGGAGCATATTCACTAGGTCCAGGTGAGGCCCAGTTGAGGACCAGAGTCACCAGAACTGGTTGTGGCCTAAAGGGGTACCAGAATCACCTGGGTAGGTGACATCCAGATGGGGAGCAGAGTCACCAGGTCAGGGTGAGGCCCAGAGAGGTTCCAGAGTCATCATGTCCAGGAGAGGCTCAGGTGTGGAACAGAGTCACCGGGTACCAATGATGCCCAGGTGAGGACCAGAGTCACCAGGTCTGGTGACGCGCAGATAGGATCAGAGACACCAGTTCCAGGTGAGGCCAAGAAGGAGAACAGCAATCAGGTCCAGGTGGGGAACAAAGTCACCAGGCCTGGGTGAGCCCCAAATGGGGATCAGATTCACTAGGGCCAGTTGATTCCCAGGTGGTGACCAGAGTTACCAGTTCCGGGGTAGGTCCAGGTAAGGACCAGATTCACAAGGTCCAAGTGAGGCCCACGTGGGGACCTGTGTACCCAGGTATGGGTGAGGCACAGGTGGCAACCGCACTCACCAGATCCAGGAGAGGCCATCCATCGCGCCATGCAGAGGAACCGTGTCCTGATGATGCCCATGTAGGGACCAGAGTTACCAGGTCCAGGTGATGCCAACCTGCAGGCCATGCAGTGGAACCATGTCCCGATGGTGCCCAGGGAGGAACCAGAGTCACCAGGTCCAAATGAGGCCCAGATGGAGCATATTCACTAGGTCCAGGTGAGGCCCAGTTGAGGACCAGAGTCACCAGATCTGGTTGAGGCCAGAGGGGTACCTAATCATCTGGTCAAGGTGACATCCAGATGGGGACCAGAGTCACCAGGTCAGGGTGAGGCCCAGAGAGGTTCCAGAGTCATCAAGTCCAGGTGAGGCTCAGGTGTGGAACAGAGTCACCAGGTACCAATGATGCCCAGATGAGGACCAGAGTCACCAGATCTGGGTGACGCGCAGATAGGATCAGAGTCACCAGTTCCAGGTGAGGCAAAGAAAGAGTCCACAACAATCGGGTCCAGGTGGGGAACAAATTAACCAGAACTGGGTGAGGCCCAGATGCGGACCAGATTCACCTTGTCCAGTTGAGGTCCAGGTGATGACCAGAGTCCCCAGGTTGGGAGAGGACCAGGTAAGGACCAGATTCACCAGATCTGCGTGACGCGCAGATAGGATTAGAGTAACCAGTTCCAGGTGAGGCCAAGAAAGGGTCCATTGCAATCAGGTCCAGGTGGGGAACAAATTCACCAGGACTGGGTGAGGCCCAGATGGGGACCTGATTCACCAGGTCCAGGTGAGGCCCAGGTGGTGACCAGCGTCCCCGGTTCTGGGAGAGGAGCAGGTAAGGACCAGATTCACCAGGTCCAAGAGGCCCCCGTGGGGACCTCTGTCACTTGGTATGGTTGAGGCCAAGGTGGCACCCCACTCACCAAGTCCAGGTAAGGCAAACCTACAGGCCACAGTCACCAGATCCAGTTGAGGCCCTAGTGTTGACCGGAGTCACCAGGTAAATGTGAGTCTACAAGAACACCACAGTCACCAGGTCCAGGTGTGGTTCATGTGGGAACGAGCGTCACCACGTCCAGGTGAGAAGCAGCTGAAGACCGAGTTAATAGTTCCGGCTGGGTCACTGTTAGTGAACAGTGTAACCATATCCCGATGGTACCCAGGTGGGTACCAGAGACACCAGGTCCTGGTGAGGCCCAGGTGGGACCAGAGACATGCGGTCCAGGTGAGTTCCCGATGTGTACCACAGTCAACAGGTCAGGTGAGGCCATGCATAGGATCAGAGTCACCAGTTACAGGTGAGGTCAAGAAAGAGTCCACAGCAAATAGTTCCAGGTGTGGAACAAAGTCACCAAGAATGGGTGAGGCCCAGATGGGGACCAGATTCACCAGGTCCAGGTGAGGCCCAGGTGGTGACCAGAGACCCCGGTTCTGGGAGAGGACCATGTAATGACCAGATTCACCAGGTCCAAGAGGCCCACGTGGGGACCTGAGTCACCTGATATGGGAGAGGCCCAGGTGGGAACCCCACTCACCAGGTCCAGGTGAGGCCAACCTGCAGGCCAGAGTCAACAGATCCATGTGAGGCCCTTGGGGACCGGAGTCACCAGGTAAAAGTGAGTCTACAAGAACAAAACTGTCACCAGGTCCAGGTGTGGTTCATGTCGGAACGAGAGTCACCAGGTCCAGGTGAGACCCAGGTGGGGACCATAGTCACCAATTCCAGATTGAGGCCTAGGTGGGGGGACCAGAGTCATCAGGACCCATTGAGGCCAAAGTGTGGAGCAAAGTTATCATGTCTAGGTGAGGCCCACGTGGGGAACAGAGTAAACATATCTCATTGATGCCAGGTGGGAAAAGAGTCACAAGGTCCAGACGAGGCCTAAGTGAGGAGTAGATTCACCAGGTCCTGTTGAGGCCCAGTTGGGGACCAGTGTCCCCAGCTTGGGTGATTCCCAGAGGGGGAACAGAGTCACCCGGTTCTGGTGTGATTCAGGTGGTGACCAGAGTCACCACGTTAGGATGAGGCCCAGAGGGGGACGAGAATTACTAGGTCCAGGTGAGGCCCCGATGTGGAACTAGAAAACAGGTCCCATGATGCCCATATGAGGACCTGAGTCACCAGGCCCAGGTGAGGTCCCTGTGGGAACCAGTCACCTCGTCCAGGTGAAGCCCAGGTGGAACCACAGTCACCAGGTCCAGGTGAGGTCCAGGTATATAAGAGAGTATCCAGGTCCCAATGATGCCCATGTAAGGACCAGAGTCAACAGGTCCAGGAGAGGCCCAAATATGGATCAGAGTCATTGTGTTCCAGGTGAGGCCAGATGGAGACCACAGGAACCAGGTCCAGGAGAGCCCCATATGGGAACCAGAGCCACCAGATCCAGGTGAGGTCCTGGTGGGACTACAGTCACAAAATCCAGGTGAGGCGCAGATGGCAACAGGATTCACCAAATCCAGGTGAGACCCAGCTGGCGACCAGTCACCAGATCCAGATGCGTACCAGCTTAGGACCAGATTCACCAGGCCCAAGTGAAGCCCAAGGGGTGACCAGCCAGGTAAGGGTGAGGCCTAGAGTGGGAACCAGAGTAACCAGTTTAGTTTGAGGCCCAGAATGGGACCAGAGATCCCTGGACAAAGTGAGGCCCAGGTATGGAATACAGTATCCAGGTCCCAATGCTGCCTGGGTGAGGACCAGAGTCACTAGGGCCATGCAGGCCTAGATGGGGAACAGAATCACTAGGTCCTGGTGAGGCATAGAATAAGAACACAGTCAGCAGTATCAGGTGAGCCCCTTGTGGGAACCAGAGCCACTGTATCCAGCTGATTCCCAGGTCCATGTGAGGCCCACGTGAGGACCAGATTCATCAGGTCGAATTGAGGCATAGCTGGGGACAAGAGTCACCAGGTCTGGGTGCGGCCTAGGTGGGGCAAGATTCAGCAGTTCTGAGTTAGGTCAAAGTGGGGACGAGAGACACCAGGTCCAGGTGAGGCCAAACTGACGACCAGAGTCGCCAGATACAGGTGAGTTCCAGGTGGGGACCAGAGTCACCAGATCTAGGTGAAGTCCAGGTGGGGACCAGAGTCTCTAGGTGCAGATGAGGCCCAGGTGAGGACCAGAGTTACCAGGTACACGTGAGGCCCCGGTGGGGATCAGAGGCAACAGTTCCATGTGAGGCCGGCTAGGGGACCATGGTCAAGAGGTGTACTTGAGGCCCAGTTGTGGAACACAGTAAGCATGTCCAGGTGAGTCCCCGGTGGTGACAAGAGTCACCACGTCCAGGTGAGGCCCAGGTGAGCACCAGGAACACCAGGTACATGGGAGGCCCTTGAAAGAACCAGAGTCAACAGTTCGAGGTCAGGCGCAGGTGGCAACCAGGGTCAGTAGGTCGAAGCCAGGCCAAAGTGGGGTTCACAGTCACTAGGGCACGGTGAGACCCAGAGGGGAACCAGAGTCACCTGGTCAGGTGAGGTCCAGTTGTGGAACACAGTCACAGGGTCCCAATTTTGCCCAGTTGAGGACCATGGTCAACAAGGCCAGGTGAGGCCCACATGGGGACCGGAGTCCCCAAATCCAGGTGAAGCCCAGGTGGAGACCCCAGTCACCAGATCCAGGGTAGAATCAGGTGCAGACCAGAATCAGCAGGTCCAGGTGAGTTGCAGGTGTCAACCACACTCATCATGTCCCGGTGAGGACCTGGTGGGGACCAGAGTCACGAAGTACAAGAGAAGCTAGAAACACTGCAGCAACCAGTTCCACATGATGTCCATGTGGGAACGCGAATCACCAGTTAAAGGTGAGGACCAGTCGGGGATCCGACTCACCAAGTCCAGGTGAGACCCAGGTGGGAAACTGTATCACCATGTCCAGGTGTGGCCCAGGTGAAGGCCAGAGTTAATAGGTCCAGCAGGGTCACTGTTATTGAACAGTGTAACCATATCCTGATGCTAACGAGGTGGGTACCGAGACACCAGGTCCTGGTCAGGCCCAGCTGGGACCAGAGACATGAGGTCCAGGTGAGGTCCCGATGGGAACCAGAGTCACCAGGTCAGGTGAGGCCATGCTTAGGATCAGAGTTACCAGTTACAGGTGAGGCCCAGGTGGAGCCAGAGTCACCTGGTACAGAAAATGCCAAAGTCAGACCAGTGTTACAAGGATCAGGTCACTCCCAGTGGGGAATAGAGTAACCATGTCCCGATGATGCCCACGTAGAACCAGAGTCATCATGTCCAGATGAGGCGCAGTTGGGGAGCATATTCACTAGGTCCCGCTGAGGCCCAGTTGAGGACTAGAGTCACCAGGTTTGGTTGAGGCCTAAAGGGGTACCAGATTCACCTGGTTAGGTGACATCCAGATGGGGACCAGAGTAACCATGTCAGGGTGAGGCCCAGAGGGGATCCAGAGTCATCATGTCCAGGTGAGGCTCAGGTGTGGAACAGAGTATCCAGGTCATAATGGTCCACAGGTGAGGAACAGAGTCACCAGATCTGGGAGAGGCCCAGTTAGGATCAGAGTTACCACTTCCAGGTGAGGCCAAGAAGGAGTCCACAGCAATCAGGTCCAGGTGGGGAACAAATTCACCAAGACTAGGAGAGGCCCAGGTGGTGACCAGATTTACCAGTTCCGGGTGAGGACTAGGTAAGGACCACATTCTCCAGGTCCAAGTGAGGCCCACGTGGGGACCTGTGTCACCAGGCATGGGTAAGACCCCGGTGGGAACCCCACTCACCAGGTCAAGATGAGGCCAACCTGCAGGCCATGCAGAGGAACCATGTCCCGATGATGCTCTGGTAGGGACCAGAGTTACCAGGTCCAGGTGTGGCCCAGGTGAAGACCAGAGTTAGTAGGTCCGGCTGGGCCAATGTTAGTGAACAGTGTAACCATATCCTGAAGCTACCCAGGTGGGTACAAGAGGCACAAGGTCCAGGTGAGGCCAAACTGAGGACCAGATTCACCAGATCGAGGTGAGTCCCAGAGCGGGACGAGAATCACTAGGACCAAGTGAAGCCCCGATGTGGAACTGAGAAACCAGGTGAATGATGCCCAATGAGGACCTGAGTCACCAGGTCCAGGTGATGTCCCTGTGGGAACCAGTCACCTCGTCCAGGTGAGGCCCAGGTGGGACCACAGTCACCAGGTCCACGTGAGGCCCAGGTGTAGAATCAGAGTAACCAGTTTAGTTAGAGGCCCAGAATGGGACCAGAGGTCACTGGTCAAAGTGAGGCCCAGGTGTGGAATAGAGTCTCCAGGTCCCAATGATGCCTGGGTGAGGACCAGAGTCTCTAGGGCCATGAAGGGCCAGATGGGGAACAGAATCACTAGGTCCTAGTGAGGCATAGAATAAGACCACAGTCAGCAGTATCAGGTGAGCCCCTTGTGGGAACCAGAGCCACTCTACCCAGCTGAGGCCAGGTCCATGTGAGGCCCATGTGAGGACCAGATTCATCAGGTCGAAGTGAGGCATAGCTGGGGACAAGAGTCACCAGGTCTGGGTGCGGCGTAGGTGGGGCAAGATTCATCAGTTCTGAGTTAGGTCAAAGAGGGAACGAGAGACACCAGGTCCAGGGGAGGCCAAACTGAGGACCAGAGTCACCAAATCCAGGGGAGAACCATGTTGGAAAGAGAGTCACCAGGTCCAGGAGAGGTCCAGGTGGGGACCAGAGTCACCAGATCCAGGTGAAGTCCAGGTGGGGACCAGAGTCACCAGATCCAGGTGAAGCCCAGGTGGGAACCAGAGTCACTAGCTCCAGATGAAGCCCAGGTGAGGACCAGAGTTACCAGGTACGTGAGGCCCCTTTGGGGATCAGAGGCAACAGGTCCATGTGAGTCCCGCCTGGGGACCATGGTCAACAGGTCTACTTGAGGCCCAGGTGTGGAACACAGTAAGCAGGTCGAGGTGAGTCCCCGGTGGTGACAAGAGTCACCACGTCCAGGTGAGGCCCAGGTGGGGACCAGGAAAACCAGGTACAGGGGAGGCCCTTGAAAGAATCAGAGTCAACAGCTCGAGGTCAGGCGCAGGTGGAAACCAGGGTCAGCAGGTCCAAGTCAGGCCAAAGTGGGCTTCACAGTCACTATGGCACGGTGAGACCCAGAGGAGGACCAGAGTCACCTGGTCCAGGTGAGGTCCAGTTGTGGAACACAGTCACCGGTCCCTATTATGCCCAGTTGAGGACCATGTTCAACAGGGCCAGGTGATGCCCAGATGGAGACCTGAGTCCCCAAATCCAGGTGAACCCCAGTGGGGACCACCGTCACCAGCTCCAGATTTGTCTCAGGTGCAGACCAGAATCGCCAGGTCCAGGTGAGGTGCAGGTGGCAACCACACTCACCAGGTGGTGAGGCCCTGGTGGGGACCGGAGTCACGAGGTACATGAGAAGCTAGAAACACTGCAGCCACCAGGTCCACATGATGTCCATGTGGGAACGAGAATCTCCAGTTACAGGTGAGAATCAGGTGGGGATCCGACTCACCATGTCCAGGTGAGACCCAGGTGGGAACCAGTGTCACCATGTCCAGGTGTGCCCCAGGTGAACACCAGAGTTGATAGGTCCGGCTGGGTCACTGATACTGAACAGTGTAACGATATCCTGATGCTACACAGGTGGGTACCAGAGACACCAGGTCCTGGTGAGGCCCAGCTGGGACCAGAGACATGAGGTCCAAGTGAGTTCCCGATGGGAACCACAGTCACCAGGTCAGGTGAGCCCATGCTTAGGATCAGAGTCACCAGATACAGGTGAGGCCCAGGTGGAGCCAGTGTCACCCGGTACAGAAGAGGCCATAGTCAGGACCAGAGTTACCAGGATCAGGTCAGTCCCAGTGGGGAATACAGTAACCATGTCCCGGTGATGCCCAGGTAGAACCAGAGTCACCAGGTCCAGATGAGGCGCAGGTGGGGAGCATGTTCACTAGGTCCCGGTGAGGCCCAGTTGAGGACCAGAGTCACCAGGGCAAGTTGAGGCCTAGAGGGGTACCAGATTTACCTGGTCTAGATGACATCCAGATGGGGACCAGAGTCACCATGTCAGGCTGAGGCCCAGAGGGGATCCAGAGTCATCATGTCCAGGTGAGGCTCAGGTGTGGAACAGAGTATCGAGGTCATAATGGTGACAGGTGAGGACCAGAGTCACCAGATCTGGGTGAGGCCCAGTGAGGAGCAGAGTCACCAGTTCCAGGTGAGGCCAAGAAGAAGTCCACAGCAATCAGGTCCAGGTGGGGAACAAAGTCACCAGGACTGGGTAAGGCCCTGATTGGGACCATATTCACCAGGTCCAGGTGATTCCCAGGTGGTGATTAGAGTTACCAGTTCCGGGTGAGGACCAGGTAAGTACCAGATTCACCAGGTCAAATGAGGCCCACGTGGGGACCTGTGTCACCAGGTCTGGGTGAGGCTCAGGTGGTAACGCCACTCATCAGGTCCAGGTGAGTCCAACCTGCGGGCCATGCAGAGGAACCGTGTCCCGATGATGCCCAGGTAGGGACCAGAGTTACCAGGTCCAGGTGAGACCAACCTGTAGGCCATGCAGTGAAACCATGTCCCGATGATGCCCAGGTAGAGACCAGAGTCACCAGGTCAAAATGAGGACCAGATGGAGCATATTCACTATGTCCCGGTGAGGCCCAGTTCAGGACCAGAGTCACCAGATCTGGTTGAGTCCTAGAGGGGTCCCAGAATCACCTGGTCCAGGTGACATCCAGATGGAGACCAGAGTCACCAGGTCAGGGTGAGACACAGAGAGTTTCCAGAGTCATCATGTCCAGGCGAGTCTCAGGTGTGGAACAGAGTCAACAGGTACCAATGATCCCCAGGGTAGGACCAGAGTCACCAGATCTCGGTGACGCGCAGATAGGATAAGAGTCACCAGTTCCAGGGAGGCCAAGAAAGGGTCCACAGCAATCCGGCCCAGGTGGGGAACAAAGTCACCAGGACTGCGTGAGGCCCAGATGGGGACCAGATTCACCAGGTCCAGGTGAGCCCCAGGTGGTGCCCAGAGTCCCCGGGTCTGGGAGAGGACCAGGTAAGGAACAGATTCACCAGGTCCAAGAGGCCCACGTGGGGACCTGAGTCACGAGGTATGTGTGAGGCCCAGGTGGCATCCCCACTCACCAGGTCCAGGTGAGGCCAACCTGCAGGCCAGAGTCACCAGATCCAGGTGAGGCCCTAGTGGCGACTGGAGTCACGAGGTAAATGTGAGTCTACAGAACACCACAGTCACCAGGTCCAGGTGTTGTTCATGTGGGAACGAGAGACACCAGGTCCAGGTGAGACCCAGGTGGGGACTACAGTCACCAGGTCCAGATTTAGGCCTAGGTGGGGGGACCAGAGTCATCAGGACCAGTTGAGGCTAAAGTGTGGAGCAAAGTTATCATGTCCAGGTGAGGCTCAGGTGTAGAACAGAGTCACCAGGTACAAATGATGCCCAGCTGAGGACCAGAGTCACCAGGTCTGGGTGACGCACAGATAGGATCAGAGTCACCAGGTCCAGGTGAGGCCATGAAAGACTCCACAGCAATCAGGTCAAGGTGGGGAACAAAGTCACCAGGACTGAGTGAGGCCAAGATGGGGTCGGATTCACCAGGTCCAGGTGAGGCCCAGGAGGTGACTAGAGTCCCCGGGTCTGGGAGAGGACCAGGTAAGGATGAGATTCACCAGGTCCAAGAGGCCCACGTGGAGACCTGAGTCACCAGGTATGGGTGAGGCCCAAGTGGCATCCCCACTAACCAGGTCCATGTGAGGCCAACCTGCAGGCCAAGTCACCCGATCCACGTGAGGCCCTAGTGGGGACTGGAGTCACCAGTTAAATGTGATTCTACAAGAACAACACAGTCACCAGATCCTGGTGTGGTTCATGTGGGAACGAGAGTCACCAGGTACAGGTGAGACCCAGGTGGGGACCACTGTCACCAGGTCCAGATTGAGGTCTAGGTCGGGGGACCAGAGTCATCAGGACCAGCTGAGGCCAAAGTGTGGAGCAAAGTTATCATGTCCATGTGAGGCCCAGGTGGGGAACAGAGTAACAATGTCCCAAAGATGCCAGGTGGGAAAAAAGTCACAAGGTCCAGACGAGGCCTTAGTGAGGAGTAGATTCACCAGGTCCTGTTGAGGCCCAGTTGAGGACCAATGTCCCCAGCTCCGGGGGATTCCCAGAGGGGGACCCGAGTCACCCGGTTCTGGTGATATCCAGGTGGGGACCTGAGTCACCACGTCAGTGTGAGGCCCAGAGGGGGACGAGAATCACTAGTTCCAATGAGGCCCCGATGTGTAACTGAGAACCCAGGTCCCATGATGCCCATATGAGGACCTGAGTCACCAGGTCCAGGTGAGGTCCCTGTGGGAACCAGTCACCTCCTCCAGGTGAGGCCCAGGTGGGACCACAGTCACCAGGTCCAGGTGAGGCCCAGGTATATAAGAGAGTATCCAGGTCCCAATGTTGCTCAGGTAAGGACCAGAGTCAACAGGTCCAGGAGAGGCCCAAAAATGGATCAGAGTCATTGTGTTCCAGGTGAGGCCAGATGGAGACCACAGGAACCAGGTCCAGGAGAGCCCCATATGGGAACCAGAGACACCAGATCCAGGTGAGGTCCAGGTGAGACCACAGTCACAAGGTCCAGGTGAGGCGCTGGTGGCAACAGGTTTCACCAAGTCCAGGTGAGGCCCAGGTGGCGACCAGGCACCAGATCCAAATGTGGACCAGCTAAGGACCAGATTCACCAGGCCCAAATGAAGCCCAAGGGGTGACCAGAGTCACCAGGTAAGGGTGAGGCCCAGAGGGGCACCAGAGTAACCAGTTTAGTTTGAGGCCCAGAATGGGACAAAGGTCCCGGGTTAAAGTGAGGCCTAGGTGTGGAATAGAGTATCCAGGTCCCAATGATGCATGGGTGATGGCCAGAGTCACTAGGGCCATGAAAGCCCAGATGGGGAACAGAATCACTATGTCCTGGTGAGGCATAGAATAAGACCACAGTCACCAGTATCAGGTGTGCCCCTTGTGGGAACCAGAGCCACTCTATCCAGCTGAGTCCCAGGTCCATGTGAGGCCCACGTGAGGACCATATTCATCAGGTCGAATTGAAGCATAGCTGGGGACAAGAGTCACCAGGTCTGGTTGCGGCCTACGTGGGGCAAATTCAGCAGTTCTGAGTTAGGTCAAAGTGGGGACAAGAGACACCAGGTCCAGGTGAGGCAAAACTGAGGAAGAGTCACCAGATCCAGGTGAGGTCCATGTTGGAAAGAGTCACCACGTCCTGGAGAGGTCGAGGTGGGGACAAGAGTCACCAGATCCAGGTGAATTCCAGGTGGGGACCCGAGTCTCCAGATCCAGGTGAACCCAGGTGGGGACCAGAGTCACTAGGTCCAGATTAGGCCCAGGTGAAGATCAGAGTTAACAGGTACACGTGAGGCCCCGGCGGGGATCACACCCAAAATTCCACGTGAGGCCGGCTTGGGGACCATGGTCAACAGGTCTACCTGAGGCCCAGGTGTGGAACACTGTAAGCCTGTCTGGGTGACTCCCCAGTAGTGACAAGAGTCACCACGTCCAGTTGAGGACAAATTGGGGACCAGGATCACCAGGTACAGGGGAGGCCTTTGAAAGAACCTGAGTCAACAGTTCGAGGTCAGCCGCAGGTGGCAACCAGGGTCAGCACGTCCAAGTCAGGCCAAAGTTGGGTTCACAGTCACTAGGGCACGGTGAGACCCAGAGGGGGACCAGAGTCACCTGGTCCAGGTGAGGTCCAGTTGTGGAACACAGTCACCGGGTCCCAATTTTGTCCACTTGAAGACCATGGACAACAGGGCCAGGGGAGGGCCGGATGGGGACCGGAGTCCCCAAATCCAGGTGAAGCCCAGGCGGGGACCACAGTCACAAGATCCAGGGTAGTCTCAGGTGCAGACCACAATCACCAGGTCCTGGTGCGGTGCAGTAGGCAACCACAGTCACCAGGTCCCGGTGAGGCAAGGTGCGTACCAGATTCTCGAGGTACATGAGAAGCTAGAAACACTGTAGCCACCAGTTCCACATGATGTCCATGTGGGAACGAGAATCACCAGTTACAGGTGAGGACCAGGTGGGGATCTGACTCACCATGTCCAGGTGAGACCCTGGTGGGAACCAGTGTCACCATGTCCAGGTGTGGACCCGGTGAAGACCAGAGTTAACAGGTCTGGCTGGGTCACTCTTAGTGAACAGTGTAACCATATCCTGATGCTACTCAGGTGGGTACCAGATACAAGATCCTGGTGAGGCCCAGGTGGGACCAGAGACATGAGGTCCAGGTGAGGTCCCCATTGGAACCACAGTCACCATGTCAGGTGAGGCCATGCTTAGAATCAGAGTCACCAGTTACAGGTGAGGCCCAGGTGGAGCCACAGTCACCTGGTATAGAAGAGTCCAAAGTCAGGACCAGAGTTACAAGGATCAGGCAGTCCCAGGGGGAATAGAGTAACCATGTCCCGGTGATGACCAGGTAGAACCAGAGTCACCAGGTCCAGATGAGGCGCAGGTGAGGACCATGTTCACTAGGTCCCGGTGAGGCCCAGTTGAGGACCAGAGTCAGCAGGTCAAGCTGAGGCCTAGAGGGGTACCAGATTCACCTGGTCTTGGTGCCGTCCTGATGGGGACCAGAGTCACCATGTCAGGGAGAGGCCCAGAGGGGATCCAGAGTCATCATGTCCAGGTGAGTCTCAGGTGTGGAACAGAGTATCCAGGTCATAATGGTCCACAGGTGAGGACCAGAGTCACCAGATCTGGGTGAGGCCAAGTTAGGATCAGAGTCAATAGTTCCAGGTGAGGCCAAGAAGGAGTCCACAGCAATCAGGTCCAGATGGGGAAAAAAGTCACCAGGCCTGGGTGAGACCCAGATGGGGACACAGATTCACCAGGTCCAGGTGATTCCCAGGTGGTGACCTAGTTATCAGATTCACCAGGTCCAGGTGATTCCCAGATTGTGACCAGAATTACCAGATACACCATGTCCAAGTGAGGCACATGTAGGGGCCTGTGTCACCAGGTATGGGTGAGGCCCAAGTGGCAACCCCACTCACCAGGTCCAGGTGAGGCCTACCTGCAGGCCATGCAAAGTAACCGGGTCCTGATAATGCCAAGGTAGGGACCAGAGTTACCAGTTCCAGGTGAGGCCAACCTGCAGGCCATGCAGTGGCACCAGGTCCCCATGATGCCCAGGTAGGGACCAGAGTAACCAGGTCCAAATGAGGCCAAGATGGATCATATTCTCTAGGTCCAGCTGAGGCCCAGTTGAGGACCAGAGACACCAGATCTGGTTTAGGCCTAGAGGGGTACCAGAATCACCTGGTCCAGGTGACATCCAGATGGAGACCAGAGTCACCAGGTCAGGGTGAGGCCCAGAGAGGTTCCAGAGTCATCATGTCCAGGTGAGGCTCAGGTGTGGAACAGAGTCAGCAGGTACCAATGTTGCCCAGGTGAGGACCAGAGTCACCAGGCCTGAGTCACGCGCAGAGAGGATAAGAGTCACCAGTTCCAGATGAGGCCAAGAAAGAGTCCAAAGCAATCAGGTCCAGGTGGGGAACAAGGTCACCAGGACAGGTTGAGGCCCAGATGGAGAAGAGATTCACCAGGTCCGGGTGAGGCCCAGGTGGTGACCAGAATCCCCGGGTGTGGGAGAGGACCATGTAAGGACCAGATTCACCAGGTCCAAGAGAACCACCAGGTATGGGTGAAGCTTAGGTGGCAACCCCACTCACCAGGTCCAGTTGAGGCCAACCTGCAAACCACAGTCAGCAGAACCGGGTGAGGCCCTAGTGGGGACCGGTGTCTCCAGGTAAATGTGAGTCTACAAGAACACCACCGTCACCAGGTCCAGGTGTGGTTCATGTGGGAACAAGAGTCACAAAGTCAAGGTGAGACCCAGGTGTGGATGACAGTCTCAAGGTCCAGATTGAGGCCTAGGTGGGGGGACCAGTGTCATCGGGACGAGTTGAGGCCAAAGTATGGAGGAAAGTTATCATGTCCAAGTGAGGCCCAGCTTGGGAACAGAGTAACCACGTCCCATTGATGCCAGGTGGGAAAAGAGTCACAAGGTCCAGACGAGGCCTAAGTGAGGAGTAGATTCACCAGGTCCTGTTGAGGCCCAGTTGAGGATCAGTGTCCCCAGCTCTGGGTGATTCCCAGAGGGGGACCAGAGTCACCCGTTTCTGGTGTGAGTCAGGTGGGGACCAGAGTCACCACGTCAGGATGAGGCCCAGAGGGGAACGAGAATCACTAAGTCCAGGTGAGGTCCCGATGTGGAACTGAGAAAACAGGTCCCATGATGCATATAGGAGGACCTGAGTCACCAGGCCCAGGGGAGGTCCCTGTGGGAACCAGTCACCTCGTCCAGGTGAGGCCCAGGTGGGACCACAGTCACCAGGTCCAGGTGAGGCCCAGGTATATAAGAGAGTATCCAGGTCCCAATGATGCCCAGGTAAGGACCAGAGTCAACAGGTCCAGATGAGGCGCAGGTGGGAAGCATGTTCACTAGGTTCCGGTGAGGCCCAGTTGAGGACCAGAGTCACCAGGTCTAGTTGAGGCCTAGAGGGTTTCCAGATTCACCTGGTCTCGGTGACATCCAGATGGGGACCAGAGTCACCATGTCAGGGTGAGGCCAAGAGGGGATCCAGAGTCATCATGTGCAGGTGAGGCTCAGGCGTGGAACAGAGTATACAGGTCATAATGGTCCACAGGTGAAGACCAGAGTCACCAGATCTGGCTGAGGCCCAGTTAGGATCAGAGTCATCAGTTCCAGGTGAGGCCAAGAAGGAGTCCACAGCAATCAGATCCAGGTGAGGAACAAAGACACCAGGACCTGGTGAGGCACAGAAGGGGACCAGATTCACCAGGTCCAGGTGAGGCCCAGGTGGTGACCAGGGTTACCAGTTCCAGGTGATGATAAGGTAAGGACCAGATTCACCAGGTCCAATTTCGGCCCACGTGGGGACCTTTGTCAACAGGTATGGGTGAGGCCCAGGTGGCAACCCCACTCACCAGGTCCAGGTGAGGCCCAGGTATATAAGAGAGTATCCAGGTCCCAATGATGCCCAGGTAAGGACCAGAGTCAACAGGTCCAGGAGAGGCCCAAATATGGATCAGAGTCATTGGGTTCCAGGTGAGTCCAGATGGAGACCACAGTAACTAGGTCCAGGAGAGCCCCATATGGGAACCAGAGCCACCAGATCCAGGTGAGGTCCAGATGGGATCACAGTCACAAGGTCCAGTTGAGGCGCAGGTGCAACAGGATTCACCAAGTCCAGGTGAGGCCCAGGTGGCGACCAGTCACCAGAACCAGGTGCGGACCAGCTAATGACCAGATTCACCAGGCCGAAATGATGCCCAAAGGGTGACCAGAGTCACCAGGTAAGGGTGAGTCACAGAGGGGGAACCAGAATAACCAGTTTAGTTTGAGGCCCAGAATGGGACCAGAGGTCCCTGGTCAAAGTGAGGCCCAGGTGTGGAATATAGTTTCCAGTTGCCAATGATGCCTGGGTGAGGACCAGAGTCACTAGGGCCATGCAGGCCCAGATGGGGAACAGAATCACTAGGTCCTGGTTAGGCATAGATAAGACCACAGTCACCAGTATCAGGTGAGCCCCTTGTGGAAACCAGAGCCACTCAATCCAGCTGAGTGCCAGGTCCATGTGAGGCCCACGTGAGGACCAGATTCATCATGTCGAATTGAGGCATAGCTGGGGACAAGTGTCACCAGGTCTGGGTGCGGCCTAGGTGGGGCAAGATTCAGCAGTTCTGAGATAGGTCAAAGTGGGGACGAGAGACACCAGGTCCAGGTGAGGCCAAACTGAGGGCCAGAGTCACCAGATCCAGGTGAGGTCCATGTTGGAAAGAGAGTCACCAGGTCCAGGAGAGGTCCAGGTGGGGACCAGAGTCACCAGATGCAGGTGAAGCCCAGTTGGGGACCAGTCACCGATCGAGGTGAAGCCCAGGTGGGGAACAGAGTCACTAGGTCCAGATGAGGCCCAGGTGAGGACCAGAGTTACCAGGTACACGTGAGGACCCGGTGGGGATCAGAGGCAACAGGTCCATGTGAGGCCGGCTTGGGGACCATGATCAACAGGTCTACTTGAGGCCCAGGTGTGGAACACAGTAACCAGGTCCAAGTGAGTCCCCCGTGGTGACAAGAGTCACCACGACTTGGTAAGGCCCAGGTGGGGACCTGGATCACCAGGTCCAGGGGAGGCCCTTGAAAGAACCAGAGTCAACAGTTCGAGGTAGGCGCAGGTGGCAACCAGGGTCAGCAGGTCCAAGTCAGGCCAAATTGGGTTCACAGTCACTAGGGCACGGTGAGACCCAGAGGGGGACCAGAGTCACCAGGTCCAGGTGAGGTCCCGTTGTGGAACACAGTCACCGGGACCCAAATTTGGCCCAGTTGAGGACCATGGTCAACAGGGCCAGGTGAGGCCGAGATGGGGACCGGGGTCCCCAAATCCAGGTGAAGCCCTGGTGGGGACCACCGTCACCAGATCCAGGGTAGCCTCAGGTGCAGACCAGAATCACCAGGTCCAGGTGTGGTGCAGGTGGCAACCACACGCACCAGATCCCGGTGAGGCCCTGGTGGGGAACAGAGTCACGAGGTACATGAGAAGCTAGAAACACTGCAGCCACCAGGTCCACATGATTCCATGTGGGAACGAGAATCACCAGTTACAGGTGAGGACCAGGTGGGGATCCGACTTACAATGTCCAGGTGAGGCCCATGTGGGAACCAGTGTCACCATGTCCAGGTGTGGCCCAGGTGAAGACCAGAGTTAATAGGTCCAGCTGGGTCACTGTTAGTGAACAGTGTAACTATATCCTTTATTTTTTATTTTATTTTATTTTATTTTTTTTATTGGTGTTCAATTTACTAACATAGAGAATAACCCCCAGTGCCCGTCACCCATTCACTCCCACCCCCCGCCCTCCTCCCCTTCCAACACCCCTAGTTCGTTTCCCAGAGTTAGTAGTATCCTGATGCTACCCAGGTGGGTACCAGAGACACCAGGTCCTGGTGAGGCCCAGGTGGAACCAGAGACATGAGGCTCAGGTGAGTTCCCGATGGGAACCACAGTCACCAGGTCAGGTGAGGCCATGCTTAGGATCAGAGTCACCAGTTACAGGTGAACCCAGTGGAACCAGAGTCACCTGGTAGAGAAGAGGCCAAAGTCAGTACCAGAGTTACCAGGATCAGGTCAGTCCCAGTGGGGTATAGAGTCACCATGTCAGGATGATGCCCAGGTAGAACCAGAGTCACCAGGTCCAGATGAAGCGCAGGTTGGGAGCATGTTCACTAGGTTCCCGTGAGGCCCAGTTCAGGACCAAAGTCACCAGGTCAAGTTGAGGCCTAGAGGGATAACAGATTCACCTAGTCTAGGTGACATCCGGATGGCGACCAGAGTCATCATGTCAGGGTGAGGCCCAGAGGGGATCCAGAGTCATCATGTCCAGGTGAGGCTCAGGTGTGGAATAGAGTATCCAGGTCATAATGGTCCATAGGTGAGGACCAGAGTCACCAGATCTCGGTGAGGCCCAGTTAGGATCAGAGTCACCAGTTCCAGGTGAGGCCAAGAAGGAGTCCTCAGCAATCAGGTCCAGGTGGGGTGACAAAGTCACCAGGACTGAATGAGGACCAGAAGTAGGACCAGATTAACCAGGTTCATGTGATTCCCAGGTGGTGACCCGAGTTAGGAGTTCCGGGTGAGGACAAGGTAAGGACCAGATTCACCAGGCCCAAGTGAGGCCCACGTGGGGACCTGTGTCACCAGGCATGTGTGAGGCCAAGGTGAAAACACCACTCACCAGGTCCAGGTGAGGCCCATCTGCAGGCCATGCAGAGGAACCATGTCCCAATGATGCCCAGGTAGGGACTAGAATTACCAGGACCAGGTGCGGCCCACCTGCAGGCCATGTGTGGAACCATGTCCCGATGATGCCCAGGTAGAGACCAGAGTTAACAGGTCCAGGTGAGGCCAACCTGCAGGCCATGCAGTGGAACCATGTCCCGATGATGCCCAGGTAGGGACCAGAGTCACCAGGTCCAAATGACGCCCAGATGGAGTATATTCACTAGGACCAGGTGAGGCCCACTTGAGGACCAGAGTCACCAGATCTGGTTGAGGCCTAGAGGGGTACCAGAATCACCTGGTCCAAGTGACATCCAGATGGGGATCAGAGTCACCAGATCTTGTTGAAGCCAAGAGGGGTACCAGATTCACCAGGTCCAGGTGAGGCACAGATGGTGACCAGAGTCCCCGTTCTGGGAAAGGACCAGGTAAGGACCAGATTCACCAGGCCCAAGAGGCCCACGTGGGGACCTGAGTCACCAGCTTTGGGTGAGGCCCAGGTGGCATCCCACTAACCAAGTCCAGGTGAGGCCAACCTGCAGGCCAGAGTCACCAGATCCAGGTGAGGCCCTAGTGGGGACCGGAGATACCAGGTAAATGTGAGTCTACAAGTACACCACAGTCACCAGGTCCAGGTGTGGTTCATGTGGGAACGAGAGTCACAAGGTCCAGAAGAGACCCAGGTGTGGATGACAGTCTCCAGGTCCAGATTGAGGCCTAGGTGGGGGGACCAGAGTCATCGGGACGAGTTGAGGTCAAAGTATGGAGCAAAGTTATCATGTCCAAGTGAGGCCCAGGTGCGGAACAGAGTAAACATGTCTCATTGATGCCAGGTGGGAAAAGAGTCACAAGGTCCAGACGAGGCCTAAGTGAGGAGTAGATTCACCAGGTCCTGTTGAGGCCCAGTTGAGGACCAGGGTCCCCAGCTCTGGGTGATTCCCAGAGGGGGAACAGAGTCACCTGGTTCTGGTGTGATTCAGGTGGGGATCAGAGTCTCCACGTCAGGATGAGGCCCAGAGGGGGACGAGAATCACTAGGTCCAGAAGTGGCCCCGATGTGGAACTGAGGAAACAGGTCACATGATGCCCATATGAGAACCTGAGTCAACAGGCCCAGGTGAGGCCAAACTGAGGACCAGAGTCACCAGATCCAGGTGAGGTCCAGGTGGGGACCAGAGTCACCAGATCCAGGTGAAGTCCAGGTGGGGACCAGAGTCACCAGAATCAGGTGAAGCCCAGGTAGGGACTAGAGTCGCTAGGTCCAGATGAGGCCCTGGTTAGGACCAGAGATACCAGGTACACGTGAGGTCCCGGTGGGGATCAGAGGCAACAGGTCCATGTGAGGCTGGCTTGGAGACCATGGTCAACAAGTCTACTTGTGGCCCAGATGTGAAACACAGTAAGCAGGTCCAGGTGAGTCCCCGGTGGTGACAAGAGTCACCACGTCCAGGTGAGTCCCAGGTGGGGACCAGGATCACCAGGTACAGGGTAGGCCCTTGAAAGAACCAGAGTCAACAGTTAGAGGACAGGCGCAGGTTTCAACCAGGGTCAGCAGGTCCAAGTCAGACGAAAGTGGGATTCACAGTCATTAGGGCACGGTGAGACCCAGAGGGGCACCAGAGTCTCGTGGTCCAGGTGTGGTCCAGTTGTGGAACACAGTCACCGCGTCCCAATTTTGCCCAGTTGAGGACCATGGTCATCAAGGCCAGGTGAGGCCCAAATGGGGACCAGAGTCCCCAAATCCAGGTGAAGCCCAGGTGGGGACCACAGTCACCAGATCCAGGGTAGTCTCAGGTGCAGACCAGAATCACCAGGTCCAAGTGAGGTGCAGGTGTCAACCACACTCACCAGGTCCCGGTGAGGCCCAGGTGGGGAGCAGAGTCACAAGGTATATGACAAACTAGAAACACCGCAGCCACCAGGTCCACATGTTGTCCATGTGGGAACGAGAATCAACAGTTATAGGTTAGGACCAGGTGGGTATCTGACTCACCATTTCCAGGTGAGAGCCAGGTGGGAACGAGTGTCACCATGTCCAGGTGCGGCACAGGTGAAGATCAGAGTTAATAGGTCCGGCTGGGTCACTGTTAGTGAACAGTGTAACCATATCCTGATGCTACCCAGGTGGGTACCAGAGACACCAGGCCCTGGTGAGGCCCAGGTGGGACCAGAGACATGAGGTCCAGGTGAGGTCCCGATGGGAACCACTGTCACCAGGTCAGGAGAGGCCATGCTTTGGATCAGAGTCACCAGTTACAGGAGAGGCCCAGGTGGAGCCAGAGTCACCTGCTACAGAAGAGGCCAAAGTCAGGACCAGACTTACCAGGATCAGCGCAGTCCCAGGGGAGAACAGAGTAACCATGTCCCGATGATGCCCAGGTAGACCCAGGGTAACCAGGTCCAGATGAGGCGCAGGTGGGGAGCATATTCCCTAGGTCCCGTTGAGGCCCAGTTGTGGACCAGTGTCACCAGGTCTATTTGAGCCCTAGTGGGGTAACAGATTCACCTGGTCTAGGTGACATCCAGATGGGGACCTGAGTCACCATGTCAGGGTGAGGCCCAGAGAGGTTCCAGAGACATCATGTCCAGGTGAGCCTAAGGTGTGGAACAGAGTCACCAGTTACCAGTAATGCCCAGGTGAGGACCAGAGTCACCAGGTCTGGGAGACGCGCAGATAGGATCAGATTCACCAGTTCCAGGTGAGGCCAAGAAAGAGTCCACAGCAATCAGATCCAGGTGGGGAACAAAGTCACCAGGCCTGGGTGAGGCCCAGATGGGGACCAGATTCACCAGGTCCAGGTGAGGCCCAGGTGGTGACCAGAGTCCCCGGGTATGGCAGAGGACCAGGTAAGGACCAGATTCACCAGGTCCAAGAGGCCCACGTGGGGACTGAGTCACCAGGTATGGGTGAGGCCCAGGTGGCAACCCCACTCACAAGGTCCAGGTGAGGCGAACCTGCAGGCCAGAGTCACCATAACCAGGTGAGGCCCTAGTGGGGACCAGAGTCACCAGGTAAATGTGAGTCTACAAGAACACCACAGTCACGAGGTCCAGGTGTGGTTCATGTGGGAACGAGAGTCCCCAGGTCCAGGTGAGTCCCAGTTGGGGACCGCAGTCAACAGGTCCAGATTGAGGCCTAGGTGGGGGGACCAGATTCATTAGGACCAGTTGAGGCCAAAGTGTGGAGCAAAGTTATCATGTCCAGGTGAGGCCCAAGTAGGGAACAGAGTAACCATGTCCCATTGATGCCAGGTGGGAAAAGAGTCACAAGGTCCAGACGAGGCCTAAGTGAGGAGTAGATTCACCAGGTCCTGTTGAGGCCCAGATGAGGACCAGTGTCTCCAGCTCCGGGTGAGTCCCAGAGGGGGACCAGAGTCACCCGGTTCTGGTGACGTCCAGGTGGGGACCAGAGTCACCACGTCAGGGTGAGGCCCAGAGGGAGACGAGAATCACTAGGTCCAGGTGAGGCCCCGATTTGGAACTGAGAAACCAGGTCCCATGATGCTCATATGAGGACCTGAGTCACCAGTTCCAGTTGAGGTCCCTGTGGGAACCAGTCACCTCGTCCAGGTGAGGCCCAGGTGAGACCAGAGTCAACAGGTCCAGGTGAGGCCGAAGTATATAAGAGAGTATCCAGCTCCCAATGATTTCCAGGTAAGGACCAGAGTCAACAGGTCCAGGAGAGGCCCAAATATGGATCAGAGTCATTGTGTTCCAGGTGAGGCCAGATGGAGACCACAGGCAGCAGGTCCAGGAGAGCCCCATATGTTAACCAGAGCCACCAGATCCAGGTGAGGTCCATGTTGGAAAGAGAGTCATCAGGTCCAGGAGAGTTCCAGCTGGGGACCAGAGTCACCAGATCCAGGTCAAGTCCAGGTGGGGACGAGAGTCACCAGATCCAGGTGAAGCCCAGGTGGGGACCAGAGTCACTAGGTGCAATGAGGCCCAGGTGAGGACCAGAGTTACCAGGTACACTGAGGCCCCGGTGGGGATCAGAGGCAACAGGTCCATGTGAGGCCGGCTTGGGGACCATGGTCAACAGGTGGACTTGAGGCCCAGGTGTGGAACACAGTAACAAGGTCCAGGTGAGTCCCCGGTGGTGACAAGTGTCACCGCGTAGAGGTGAGGCCCAGGTGGGGACCAGGATCACCAGTTACAGGGGAGGCCCTTGAAAGAAACAGAGTCAACAGTTCGAGGTCAGGCGCAGCTTCCAACCAGGGTCAGCAGGTCTAAGTCAGGCCAAAGTGGTTTCACAGTCACTAGTGCACGGTGAGACCCAGAGGGGAACCAGAGTCACGTGGTTCAGGTGAGGTCCAGTTGTGGAACACAGTCACCGCGTACCGATTTTGATCAGTTGAGGACCATGGTCAACAGGGCCAGGTGAGCCCCAGATGGGGAGACAAGTCCCCAAATCCAGGTGAAGCCCAGGTGGGGACCATAGTCACTAGATCCAGGGTAGTCTCAGTTGCAGACCAGAATCACCAGGTGCAGGTGAGATGCAGGTGGCAACCACACACACCAGGTCCCGGTGAGGCACTGGTGGGGACCAGAGTCACGAGGTACATGAGAAGCTAGAAACACTGCAGCCACCAGGTCCACATGAGGTCCATGTGGGAACGAGAATCACCAGTTACAGGAGAGGCCCACGTGGGGATCCGACTCACCAGTCCAGGTGAGACCGAGGTGGGAACCAGTATCACCATGTCCAGGTGTGGCCCAGGTGAAGGCCAGAGTTAATAGGTCCCGCTGGGTCACTGTTATTGAACAGTGTAACCTTATCCTGATGCTACCGAGGTGGGTACCAGAGACACAAGGTCCTGTTGAGGCCCAGGTGGAACAGAGACATGAGGCCCAGGTGAGGTCCCGATGGGAACCACAGTCAACAGGTCAGGTGAGGCCATGCTTAGGATCAGGGTCACCAGTTACAGGTGAGGCCCAGGTGGAGCCAGAGTCACCTGGTACAGAAAATGCCAAAGTCAGGAATAGTGTTACCAGGATCAGTTCACTCCCAGTGGGGAATAGAGTAACCATGTCCCGATGATGCCCACGTAGAACCAGAGTCACCATGTCCTGATGAGGCGCAGCTGGGGAGCATATTCACTAGTTCTCGGTGAGGCCCAGTTGAGGACTAGAGTCACCAGGTTTGGTTGAGGCCTAGAGGGGTACCAGATTCACCTGGTCTAGGTGACATCCAGATGGGGACGAGAGTCACCATGTCAACCTGAGGCCCAGAGGGGATCCAGAGTCATCATGTCCAGGTGAGGCTCAGGTGTGGAACACAGTATCCAGGTCATAATGGTCCACAGGTGAGGACCAGAGTCACCAGATCTGGGTGAGGCCCAGTAAGGATCAGAGTCAGCAGTTCCAAGTGAGGCCAAGTAGGAGTCCACAGGAATCAGGTCCAGGTGGGGAGCAAAGTAACCAAGACTGGGTGAGGCCCAGATGGTGACCAGATTCACCAGACCCAGGTGATTCCCAGGTGGTGACCAGAGTTAGCAGTTCCGGGTGAGGACCAGGTAAGGACCAGATTCACCAGGTCCAAGTGAGGCCTACGTGGGGCCTTTGTCACCAGGTATGAGTGAGGCCCAGGTGGCAACCACACTGACCAGGTCCAGGTGAGGCCAACCTGCAGGCAATGCAGAGGAAGCGTGTCCCGATGATGCCAAGGTAGGGACCAGAGTTACCAGGTCCAGGTGAGGCCATCCTGCAGGCCATGCAGTGGAACCATGTCCCGATGATACCCAGGTAGAGACCAGAGTTACCAGGTCCACATGAGGCCCAGATGGAGCATATTCACTAGGTCCAGGTGAGGCCCAGTTAAGGACCAGAGTCACTAGATCTGGTTGAGACCTAGAGGGGTACAAGAATCACCAGGTCCAGGTGACATCCAGATGGGGACGAGAGTCACCAGGTCAGGGTGAGGCCCAGAGAGGTTCCAGAGTCATTATGTCCAGGTGAGGATCAGCTGTGGAACAGAGTCACCAGGTACGAATGATGCCCAGGTGTGGACCAGAGTCACCAGGTGTGGGTGATGCGCAGATAGGATCAGAGTCACCAGTTCCAGGTGAGGCCAAGAAAGAGTCCACAGCAATCAGGTCCAAGTGGTGAACAAAGTCACCATGAATGGGTGAGGCCCAGATGGGGACCAGATTCACCAGGTCCAGGTGAGGTCCAGGTGGTGACCAGAGTCCCCGGGTCTGTCAGAGGACCAGGTAAGGACCAGATTCACCAGGTCCAAGTGACGCCCACGTGAGGACATGAGTCACCAGGTATGGGTGAGGCCCAGGAGGCAACCCCACTCACCAGGTCCAGGTGAGGCCAACCTGCAGGCCAGTGTCACCAGAAACAGGTGAGGCCCTAGTGGGGACCGGAGTCACCAGGTAAATGTGAGTCTACAAGAACACCACAGTCACCAGATCCAGGTGTGGTTCATGTGGGAACGAGAGTCACCAGGTCCAGGTGAGATCCAGGTGGGGACCACAGTCACCGGGTCCAGATTGAGGCCTAGGTGGGGGGACCAGAGGCATCAGGACCAGTTGAGGCCAAAGTGTGGAGCAAAGTTATCATGTCTAGGTGAGGCCCAGGTGGGGAACAGAGTAACCATGTCCCGTTGATGCCAGGTGGGAAAAGAGTCACAAGGTCCCAGTGAGGCGCAGGTGGCAACAGGATTCACCAAGTCCATGTGAGGCCCAGGTGGCGAACAGTCACCAGATCCATGTGCGGACCAGCTAAGGACCAGATTTACCAGGCCGAAGTCTAGCCCAAGGGGTGACCAGATTTACCAGGTAAGGGTGAGGCCCAGAAAGGGAACCAGAGTAACCAGTTTAGTTTGAGGCCCAAATGGGACCAGAGGTCCGTGGTCAAACTGAGGCCCAGGTGTGGATTAGAGTATCCAGGTCCGAATGATGCCTGGGTCAGGACCAGAGTCACTAGGGCCATGCAGGTGCAGACGGGGAACAGAATCACTAGGTCCTGGTGAGGCATAGAAAAAGACCACAGTCACCAGTATGAGGTGAGCCCTTTGTGGGGACCAGAGCCACTCTATCCAGCTGAGTCCCAGGTCCATGTGAAGCCCACGTAAGGACCAGATTCACCAGGTCAAATTGAGGCATAGCTGGGGACAAGAGTCACCAGGTCTGGGTGCGGCCTAGGTGGGGCAAGATTCAGCAGTTCTGAGTTAGGTCAAAGTGGGGACGAGAGACACGATGTCCAGGTGAGGCCAAACTGAGGACCAGAGTCCCCAGATCCAGGTGAGGTCCATGTTGGAAAGAGAGTCACCAGGTCCAGGAGAGGTCCAGGTGGGAACCAGAGTCACTAGATCCAGGTGAAGTCCAGGTGGGGACCAGAGTCACCAGATCCAGGTGAAGCCCAGGTGGGGACCAGAGTCACTAGGTGCAGATGAGGCCCAGGTGAGGACCAGAGTTACCAGGTACACGTGAGGATCCGGTGGGGATCAGAGGCAACAGGTCCATGTGAGGCCGGCTTCGGGACCATGATCAAAGGTCCACTTGGGACCCAGGAAGGAACACAGTAAGCAGGTCCAGGTGAGTCCCCCGTGGTTACAAGGGTCACCACGTCCAGGTGAGGCCCAGGTGAGACCAGGATCACCAGGTACAGGGGAAGCCCTTGAAAGAACCAGAGTCAACAGTTCGAGTTCAGGCGCAGGTGGCAACCAGGGTCAGCAGGTCCAAGTCAAGCCAAAGTGGAATTCACAGTCACTAGACCACGGTGAGACCCAGAGGCGGAGCATAGTCAGCTGGTCCAGGTGAGGTCCAGTTGTGGAACACAGTCACCAGGTCCCAATTTTGCCCAGTTGAGGACCATGGTCAACAGGGCCAGGTGAGGCCCAGATGGGGACCAGAGTCTCCAAATCCAGGTGAAGCCCAGGTGGGGACCACAGTCAACAGATCCAGGGTAGTCTCAGGTGCAGACCAGAATCACCAGGTCCAGGTGTGGTACAGGTGGCAACCAAACTCACCAGGTCCCGGTGAGGCACTGGTGGGGACCCGAGTCACGAGGTACATGAGAAGCTACAAACAGATGGGATCCCTGGGTGGCGCAGCGGTTTGGCGCCTGCCTTTGGCCCAGGGCGCGATCCTGGAGACCCGGGATCGAATCCCACGTCGGGCTCCCAGTGCATGGAGCCTGCTTCTCCCTCTGCCTGTGTCTCTGCCTCTCTCTCTCTCTGTGACTATCATAAATAAATAAAAATTTAAAAAAAATGATGCTAGAAACACTGCGGCCAACAGGTCCACATGATCTCCATGTGGGAACGAAAATCACCAGTTACAGGTGAGGACCAGGTGGGGATCCGACTCACCATGTCCAGGTGAGACCCAGGTGGAAAACAGTGTCACCATGTCCAGGTGTGGCCCAGGTGAAGACCAGAGTTAATAGGTCCGGCTGGGTCACTGTTAGTGAACAGTGTAACCATATCCTGATCCTACCCAGGTGGGTGGCAGAGACACCAGGTCCTGGTGAGGCCCAAGTGGGACCAGAGACATGCGGTCCAGGTGAGGTCCCGATGGGAACCACAGTCACCAGGTCAGGTGAGGCCATGCTTAGGATCAGAGTCACCAGTTACAGGTGAGGCCCAGGTGGAGCCAGAGTCACCTGCTACAGAAGAGGACAAAGTCAGGACCAGAGTTACCAGGATCAGGTCACTCCAAGTGGGAATAGAGTATCCATGTCCCGATGATGCCAAGGTAGAACCAGAGTCACCAGTCCCGGATGTGGCGCAGGTGGGGAGTATGTTCACTAGGTCCCGTTGAGGCCCAGTTGAGGACCAGAGTCACCAGGTCTAGGTGAGGCCTAGAGGGGTACCAGATTCACCTGGTCTGGTGACATCCAGATGGGGACCAGAGTCCCCATGTCAGGCTGAGGCCCAGAGGGGTTCCAGAGTCATCATGTCCAGGTGAGGCTCAGGTGTGGAACAGAGTATCGAGGTCATAATGGTCCACAGGTGAGGACCAGAGTCACCAGATCTGGGTGAGGCCCAGTTAACATCAGAGTCAGCAGTTCCAGGTTAGCCAAGAAGGAGTCCACAGCCATCAGGTCCAGGTGGGGAAGAAAGTCAACAGGACTGGGTGAGGCCCAGATGGGGACCAGATTCACCAGGCCCAGGTGATCTCCATGTGGTGACCAGAGTTACCAGTTCCGGGTGACCACCTGGTAAGGACCAGATTCACCAGGTCCAAGTGAGGCCCACGTAGGGACCTGTGTCACTAGGCAAGGTTGAGGCCCAGGTGACAAACCCACTCACCAGTTCCAGGTGAGTCCAACCTGCAGGCCATGATGAGGAACCAGGTCCCAAAAATGCTCAGGTAGGGACGAGAGTTACCAGGTCCAGGTGAGGTCAACCTACAGGCCATGCAGTGGAACCATGTCCCGATGATGCCCAGGTAGGGACCAGAGTTACCAGGTCCAGGTGAGGCCAACCTGCAGGCCATGCAGTGGAACCATGTCCCGATGATGCCCAGGTAGGGACCAGAGTCACCAGGTCCAAATGAGGCCCAGATGGAGCATATTCACTAGGTCCAGGTGAGGCCCATTTGAGGACCAGAGTCACCAGACCTGGTTGAGGCCAGAGGGGTACCATAATCCCCTGGTCCAGGTGACATCCATATGGGGACCAGAGTCACCAGGTCAGGTTGATAGCCAGAGAGGTTCCAGAGTCATCTTGTCGAGGGGAGCCTCACGTATGGAACAGAGTCACCAGGACCAATGATGCCCAGGTGAGGATCAGAGTTACCAGGTAAACGAGAGGCCCCGATGGGGATCAGAGGCAAAAGGTCCATGTGAGGATGGCTTGGGGACCATGGTCAACAGGTCTACTTGAGGCTCAGGTGTGGAACAGAGTAACCAGGTCTAGGTGAGTAACCGGTGGTGACAAAAGTTACCACGTCCAGGTGAGGCCCAGGTGGGGACCAGGATCACCAGGTCTAGAGGAGGCCCTTGAAAGTACCAGAGTCAACAGTACGACGTCAGTCGCAGGTGGGAACCAGGGTAAGCAGGTCCAAGTCAGTCCAAAGTGGGATTCACAGTCACTAGGGCATGGTGAGACCCAGAGGGGGACCAGAGTCGCCTGGTCCAGGTGAGGTCCAGGTGTGGAACACAGTCACCATGTCCCAATTTTGCCCAGTTGAGTACCATGGTCAACAGGGCCAGGTGACGCCCAGAGGGGGACCGGAGTCCCCAAATCCAGGTGAAGCCAAGGTGGAGACCACAGTCCCCAGATCCAGGGTTGTCTCAAATGCAGACCAGAATCAGCAGGTCCAGGTGAGGTGCATGTGGCAACCACACTCACCAGGTCCCGGTGAGGCCCTGGTGGGGACTAGAGTCACGAGGTACATGAGAATCTAGAAACACTGCAGCCACCAGGTCCACATGATGTCCATGTGGGAACGAGAATCACCAGTTACAGGTGAGGACCCTGTGGGGATCCGAGTCACCATGTCCAGGTGAGACCCAGGTGGGAAACAGTGTCACCATGTCCAGGTGTGGCCCAGGTGAAGACCAGAGTTAATAGGTCCGGCTGGGTCACTGTTAGTGAACAGTGTAACCATATCCTGATGCTACCCAGGTGGGTACCAGAGACACCAGGTCCTGGTGAGGCCCAGGTGCTACCAGAGACATGAAGTCCACGTGAGGTCCCATGGGCACCACAGACATCAGGTGAGGTGAGTCCATGCTTAGGATTAGATTCAACAGTTCCAGGTGAGGCCCAGGTGGAGCCAGAGTCACCTGGTACAGAAGAGCCAAAAGTCAGGACCAGAGTTACCAGGATCAGGTCAGTCCCAGTGGGGAATAGAGTAACCATGACCCGATGATGCCCAGGTAGAACCAGAGTCACCAGGTCTAGATGAGTCGCAGGTGGGGAGCATATTCACTAGGTCCCGGTGAGGCCCAGTTGAGGACCAGTGTCACCAGGTCTAGTTGAGGCCCAGAGGGGTACCAGATTCACCTGGTCTAGGTGACATCCAGATGGGGACCAGAGTCAACAGGTCAGGGTGAGGCCCAGAGAGGTTCCAGAGTCAACATGTCCAGGTGAGGCTCAGGTGTGGAACAGAGTCACCAGGTACCAATGATGCCCTCGTGAGGACCAGAGTCACCATGACTGGGTGACACGCAGATAGGATCTCAGTCACCAGTTCCAGGTGAGGCCATGAAACAGTCCAAATAATCAGGTACAGGTGGGGAACAAAGTCACATGGACTGGGTGAGGCCCAGAGGGGGACCAGATCCACCAGGACAAGGTGAGCCCAGGTGGTGACCAGAGTCGCCGGATCTGGGAGAGGAACAGGTAAGGACCAGATTTACCAGGTCCAAGAGTCTCACGTGGGGACCTGAGTCACCAGGTATGGGTGAGACCCAGGTGGCAACCCCACTCACCAGGTCCAGGTGAGGCCAACCTGCAGGCCATGCAAAGGAACCATGTCCCGATGATGCCCAGGTAGGGACCAGAGTTACCAGGTCCAGATGAGTCGCAGGTGGGGAGCATGTTCACTAGGTCCCGGTGAGACCCAGTTGAGGTCCAGAGTCACCAGGTCAAGTTGAGGCCTAGAGGGGTACCAGTTTCACCTGGTCTAGGTGACATCCAGATGGGGACCAGTGTCACCATGTCAGGCTGAGGCCCAGAGGGGATCAGGGTCATCATATCCAGGTGAGGCTCAGGTTGGAACAAATTATCCATGTCATAATGGAACACAGCTGAGTACCAGAGTCACCAGTTCTGGGTGAGGCCCAGTTAGTATCAGAGTCACCAGTTCCAGGTGAGGCCAAGAAGGAGTCCACAGCAATCAGGCCCAGATGGGGAACAAAGTCACCAGGACTGGGTGAGGCCCACATGGGGACCAGATTCACCAGGCCCAGGTGATTCCCAGGTGGTGACCAGACTTACCAGTTCCAGGTGAGGACCAGGTAAGGGTCAGATTCACCAGTCCAAGTGATGCGCACGTGGGGACCTGTGTCATCTGGTATGGGTGAGGCACTGGTGAAAACCCCACTAACCAGGTCCAGGTGAGGCCAACATGCAGGCCATGCAGAGGAACCATGTCCCGATGATGCCCATGTAGGGAATAGACTTACCAGGTCCAGGTGAGGCCAACCTGCAGGCCATGCAGAGGAATCATGTCCCGTTGATGCCCAGGTAGGGACCAGAGTTGCCAGGTCCAGGTGAAGACAACCTGCAGGCCATGGAGTGGAACCATGTCCCGATGATGCCCAGGTAGGGACCAGAGTCACCAGGTCCAAATGAGGCCCAGACGGAGCATATTCACTAGGGACAGGTGAGGACCAGTTGAGGACTAGAGTCAACAGATCTGGTTGAGGCCTAGAGGGGTACCAGAATCACCTGGTCCAGGTGACATCCAGATGTGGACCAGAATCACCAGGTCAGGGTGAGGCCCAGAGCGGTTCCAGAGTCATCATGACCAGGTGAGGCTCAGGTGTGGAACAGAGTCACCAGGTACCAATGATGACCAGGTGAAGACCAGAGTCACCAGGTCTGGGTGACGCGCAGATAGGATCAGAATCACCAGTTCCAGGTGAGGCCAAGAAAGAGTCCACAGCAATCAGGTCCAGGTGGGGAACAAAGTCACCAGGACTGGGTGAGGCCCAGATGGGGACCAGAATCACCAGGTCCAGGTGAGGCCCAGTTGGGGACCAGAGTACCCGGGTCTGGGAGAGGACCAGGTAAGGACCAGATTAACAGGTCCAAGAGGCCCACGTGGTGACCTGACTCACCAGGTTTGGGTGAGGCCCAGGTGGCCACCCCACTCACCAGGTCCAGGTGAGGCGAACCTGCAGGCCAGAGTCACCAGATCCAGGTGAGACCGAGGTTGGGACGACAGTCACCAGGTCAAGATTGAGGCCTAGGTGGGGGGACCAGAGTCAACAGGAACAGTTGAGGCCAAAGTGTGGAGGAAAGTTATCATGTCCAGGTGAGGCCCAGGTGGGGAACACAGTAACCATGTCCCATTGATGCCAGGTGGGAAAAGAGTCACAGGTCCAGACGAGGTCTAAGTGAGGAGTAGATTCACCAGGTCCTGTTGAGGCCCAGCTGAGGACCAGTGTCCCCAGCGCCGGTTGAGTCCCAGAGGGGGACCAGAATCCCCCGTTTCTGGTGATATCCAGGTGGGAACCAGAGTCAGCACGTCAGGAAGAGGCCCAGAGGGGGACGAGAATCACTAGGTCCAGGTGAGGCCCCGATATGGAACTGAGAAACCAGGTCCCATGATGCCCATGTGAGGACCTGAGTCACCAGGTCCAGGAGAGGTCCCTGTGGGAACCAGTCACCTCGCCTAGGTGAGGCCCAGGTGGGACCACAGTCACCAGGTCCAGGTGAGGCCCAGGTATATAAGAGAGTATCCAGGTCCCAATGATGCCCAGGTAAGGACCAGAGTCATAAGGTCCAGGAGAGGCCCAAATATGGATCAGAGTCATTGTGTTCCAGGTGAGGCCAGATGGAGACCACAGGAAGCAGGTCCAGGAGAGCCCCATATGGGAACCAGAGCCATCAGATCCAGGTGAGGTCCACGTGGGGCCACAGTCACAAGGTCCAGGTGAGATGCATGTGGCAACAGGATTCACCAAGTCCAGGTGAAGCCCAGGTGGCGAACAGTCACCAGAGCCCGGTTCGGACCAGCTAAGGACCATAATCACCAGTCCCAAGTGAACCCCAAGGGGTGACCAGAGTCACCAGGTAAGGGTGAGGCCCAGAGAGGGAACCAAAGTAACCATTTAGTTTGTGGCCCATAATGGGACCAGAGGTCCCTGGTCAAAGTGAGGCTCATGTGGGGTATAGAGTATCCAGGTCTCAGTGATGCCTGGGTGAGGACCAGAGTCACTAGGGCCATGCAGGCCCAGATGGGGAACAGAATCACTAGGTCCTGTTGAGGCATAGAAACACACCCCAGTCAGCAGTATCAGGTGAGCCCCTTGTGGGAACCAGAGCCACTCTATCCAGCTGAGTCGCAGGTCCATGTGAGGCCCACGTGTGGACCAGATTCATCAGGTCGAATTGAGGCATAGCTGGGGACAAGAGTCACCAGGTCTGGGTGCGGCCAAGGTGGGGCAAGATTCAGCAGTTCTGAGTAGGGTCAAAAGGGGGACGAGAGATACCAGGTCCAGGTGAGGCCAAACTGAGGACCAAAGTCAACAGATCCAAGTGAAGTCCATGTTGGAAAGAGAGTCACCAGGTCCAGGAGAGGTCCAGGTGTGGACCAGAGTCACCAGATCCAGGTGAAGCCCATTTGGGGACCAGAGTCACTAGGTCCAGTTGAGGCCCAGGTGAGGACCAGAGTTACCAGGTACACGTGAGGCCTCGGTGGGGATCAGAGGCAACAGGTCCATGTGAGGCCGGCTTGGGGACCATGGTAAACAGGTCTACTTGAGGCCCAGGAGTGGAATATAGTAAGCAGGTCCAGGTGAGTCCTCCGTGGTGACAAGTGTCACCACGTCCAGGTGAGGCCCTGGTGGGGACCAGGATCACCAGGTACAAGGGAGGACCTTGAAAGAACCAGAGTCAACAGTTCGAGGTCAGGCACAGGTGGCAACAAGTGTCAGGAGGTCCAAGTAAGGGCAAAGTGGGGTTCACAGTCACTAGAGCACGGTGAGACCCAGAGGGGGACCAGAGTCATGTGGTCCAGGTGAGGTCCAGTTGTGGAACACAGTCACCGGGTCCCAATTGTGCCCAGTTGAGGACCATGGTCATCAGGGACAGGTGAGGCCCAGAAAGGGACCGGAGTACCAAAATCCAGGTGAAGACCAGGTGGGGACCACAGTCACCAATTCCAGGTTAGTCTCAGGTGCAGACCAGAATCACCAGGTCCATGTGCGGCGCAGGTGGCAACCACACTCACCAGGTCCCGGTGAGGCCCTGGTGGGGACCAGAGTCACGAGGTACATGAGAAGCTAGAAACACTGCAGCTACCAGGTCCACATCATATCCATTTGGGAAGGAGAATCACCAGTTACAGGTGAGGACCAGGTGGGGATCCGACTCACCATTTCCAGGTAAGACCCAGGTGGGAACCAGTGTCACCATGACCAGGAGTGGCCCAGGTGAAGGCCAGAGTTAATAGGTCCGGCTCGGTCACTGTTAGTGAACAGTGTAACCATATCCCAATGCTAACCAGGTGGGTACCAGAGACACCAGGTCCTGGTGAGGCCCAGGTGGGACCAGAGACATGAGGTCCGGGTGAGGTCCAGATGGGAACCACAGTCACCAAGTCAGGTGAGGCCATGCTTAGGATCAGAGTCACCAGTTACAGGTGAGGCCCAGGTGGAGCCAGAGTCACCTGGTACAGAAGAGGCCAAAGTCAGGACCAGAGTTACCAGGATCAGGTCAGTCCCAGTGGGGAATAGAGTAACCTTGTCCCTATGATGCCCAGGTAGAACCAGAGTCACCAAGTCCAGATGAGGCGCAGGTGGGGAGCATGTTCACTAGGTCGCGTTGAGGCCCAGTTGAGGACCAGAGTCACCAGGTCAAGTTGAGGCCTAGAGGGATACCAGATTCACCTGGTCTAGGTGACATCCGGATGGGGACCAGAGTCATCATGTCAGGGTGAGGCCCTGAGGGGATCCAGAGTCATCATGTCCAGGTGAGGCTCAGGTGTGGAACAGAGTATCCAGGTCATAATTGTCCATAGGAGAGGACCAGAGTCACCAGATCTGGGTGAGGCCCACTTAGGATCAGAGTCACCAGTTCCAGGTGAGGCCAAGAAGAGTCCACAGCAATCAGGTCCACGTGGGGAACAAAGTCACCAGGACTGGGTGAGGCCCAGATGGGGAACAGATTCACAAGGTCCAGGAGATTCCCAGATGATGACCAGAGTTACCAGTTCCGGGTGAGACCAAGTAAGGACCATATTCACCAGGTCCAAGTGAGGCCCACGTGGGGACCTGTGTCACCAGGTATGGGTGAGGCACAGGTGGCAACCCCACTCACCAGGTCAAGGTGAGGCCAACCTGCAGGCCATGCAGAGGAACCTTGTCACGATGATGCCCAGGTAGGGACCAGAGTTACCAGGTCCAGGTGAGGCCCAGATGGAGCATATTCACTCGGTCCTGGTGAGGCCCAGTTGAGGACCAGAGGCAACAGATCTCGTTGCGGACTAGAGGGGTACCAGAATCACCTGGTCCAGGTGACATCCAGATGGGGACCAGAATCACCAGGTCAGGGTGAGGCCCAGAGGGGTTCCAGAGTCATCATGTCCAGGTGAGGCTCTGGTGTGGAACAGAGTCACCAGGTACCAATGATGCCCAGGTGAGGACCAGAGTCACCAGGTCTGGGTGACGCGCAGATAGGATCAGAGTCACCAGTTCCAGGTGAGGCCAAGAAAGAGTCCACAGGAATCAGGTCCAGGTGGGGAACAAAGTCACCAGGATTGGGTGAGGCCCAGATGGGGACCTGATTCACAGGTCCAGATGAGGCCCAGTTGGGGACCAGAGTCCCCGGGTCTGGGAGAGGACCAGGTAACGACCAGATTAACAGGTCCAAGAGGCCCACGTGGGGAGCTGAGTCACCAGGTATGGGTTGGCAACCCCACTCACCAGGTCCAGGTGAGGACAACCTTCAGGCCAGAGTCACCAGATCCACGTGAGGTCCTAGTGGGGACCGGAGTCACCAGGTAAATGTGCGGGTACAAAAATACCACAGTCACCAGGTCCAGGTGTGGTTCATGTGGGAACGAGAGACACCAGGTCCAGGTGAGAACCATGTGCGGACCACAGTCACCAGGTCCAGATTGAGGCCTAGGTGGGGGGACCAGAGTCATAAGGACCAGTTGAGGCCAAAGTGTGGAGCAAAGTTATCATGTCCAGGTGAGGCCCAGGTGGGGAACAGAGTAACCATGTCCCATTGATGCCAGGTGGGAAAAGAGTCACAAGGTCCCGGTGAGGCGCAGGTGGCAACAGGATTCACCAAGTGCATGTGAAGCCCAGGTGGGGACAACAGTCACCAGATCCAGGGTAGTCTCAGGTGCAGACCAGAATCACCAGGTCCAGGTGTGGTACAGGTGGCAACCAAACTCACCAGGTCTGGTGAGGCACTAGTGGGGACCAGAGTCATGAGGTACATGAGAAGCTAGAAACACATGGGATCCCTGGGTGGCACAGCGGATTGGCGTCTGCCTTTGGCCCAGGGCGCGATCCTGGAGACCCGGGATCGAATCCCACGTCGGGCTCCCGGTGCATGGAGCCTGTTTCTCCCTCTGCCTGTGTCTCTGCCTCTCTCTCTCTCTGTGACTATCATATCAATAAAAATTTAAAAAAAAAGATTCTAGAAACACTGCGGCCAACAGGTCCACATGATCTCCATGTGGGAACGAGAATCACCAGTTACAGGTGAGGACCAGGTGGGGATCAGACTCACCATGTCCAGATGAGACCCAGGTGGGAAACAGTGTCACCATGTCCAGGTGTGGCCCAGGTGAAGACCAGAGTTAATAGGTCCGGCTGGGTCACTGTTAGTGAACAGTGTAACCATATCCTGATGCTACCCAGGTGGGTAGCAGAGACACCAGATCCTCGTGAGGCCCAGGTGAGACCAGAGACATGAGGACCAGGTGAGGTCCTGATGGGAACCACAGTCACCAGTTCAGGTGAGGCCATGCTTAGGATCAGAGTCACCAGTTACAGGTGAGATCCAGGTGGAGCCAGACTCACCTGGTAGAGAAGAGGCCAAAGTCAGGACCAGAGTTACCAGGATCAGGTCAGTCCCAGAGGGGAATAGTGTAACCATGTCCCAATGATGCCCAGGTAAACCAGAGTCACCAGGTCCAGATGAGGCACAGGTGGGGAGCATGTTCACTAGATCCCGGTGAGGCACAGTTGAGGACCAGAGTCACCAGGTCAAGTTGAGGCCTAGAGGGGTACCAGATTCACCTGGTCTAGGTGACATCCAGATGGGGACCAGAGTCACCATGTCAGGCTGAGGCCCAGAGGGGATCCAGAATCATCATGTCCAGGTGTGGCTCAGGTGTGTAACAAAGTATCCAGGTCATAATGGTCCACAAGTGAGGACCAGAGTCACCAGATCTGGGTGAGACCCAGTTAGGATCAGAGTCACCAGTTCAAAGTGAGGCCAAGAAGGAGTCCACAGCAATCAGGCCCAGGTGGGGAACAAAGTCACCAGAACTGGGTGAGGCCCAGATGGGGACCAGATTCACCAGGTCCAGGTGATTCCCAGGTGGTGACTAGAGTTACCAGTTCCGCGTGAGGTCCAGGTAAGGACCGGATTCACCAGGTCCAAGTGAGGCCCACGTGGGGACCTGTGTCACCAGGCATGGGTGAGGCCCAGGTGTCAACCCCACTCACCAGGTCCAGGTGAGGGCAACCTGCAGGCCATGCAGAGGAACCATGTCCCGATGATGCCCAGGTAGGGACTAGAGTTACCAGGTCCAGGTGAGGCCAACCTGCAGGCCATGCAGTGGAACCATGTCCCGATGAAGCCCAGGTAGGGACCAGAGTTACCAGGTCCAGGTGAGGCCAACCTGCAGGTCATGCAGTGGAGCCATGTCCCGATGATGCCGAAGAAGGGACAAGAGTCACCAGGTCCAAATGACGCCCAGATGGAGCATATTCACTAGGTCCAGGTGAGGCCCAGTTTCGGACCAGAGTCACCAGATCTTGTTGAGGCTTAGAGGGGTACCAGAATAACCTGGTACAAGTGACATCCAAATGGTGACCAGAGTCACCAGGTCAGGGTGAGGCCCAGAGAGGCTCCAGAGTCATCATGTCCAGGTGAAGCTCAGGTGTCAACACAGTGTCCAGGTCATAGAGGTCCACAGGTGAGAAACAGAGTGACCAGATCTGGGTGACGCGCAGATAGGATCAGAGTCACCAGTTCCAGGTGAGGCCAAGAAATACCCACAGCAATCAGATCCAGGTGGGGAACACAGTCACCAGGACTGGGTGTGGCCCAGATGGGGAGCAGATTCAACAGGTCCAGGTGAGTCCCAGGTGGTGACAAGAGTCCCCCTGTCTGGGAGTGGACCAGGTAAGGACCAGATTCACCAGGTACAAGAGGCCCACGTGGGGAACTGAGTCACCAGGTATGGGGTGGCAACCAGACTCACCAGGTCCAGGTGAAGCCAACTTTCAGGCCAGAGTCACCAGATCCACGTGAGGCCCTAGTGGGGACCGGAGACACCAGGTAAATGTGCGTCTACAAGAACACCACAGTCACCAGATCCAGGTGTGGTTCATGTGGGAACGAGAGTCACCAGGTCCAGGTGAGAACCAGGTGGGGACCAGAGTCACCAGGTCAGGATTGAGGCCTAGGTGGGGGGACCAGAGTCATCAGGACCAGTTGAGGCCAAAGTGTGGAGCAAAGTTACCATGTCCAGGTGAGGCCCAGGTGGGGAACAGAGTAACCATGTCCCATTGATGCCAGGTGGAAAAGAGTCACAAGGTCCCGGTGAGGCGCAGGTGGCAACAGGATTGACCAAGTCCAGGTGAGGACCAGGTGGCGAACAGACACCAGATCCATGTGCGGACCACCTAAGGACCAGATTCACCAGGCTCAAGTGAAACCAAAGGGGTGACCAGATTTACCAGGTAAGGGTGAGGCCCAGAGGGGGAACCAGAGTAACCAGTTTAGTTTGAGGCCCAGAATGGGACCAGAGATCCGTGGTGAAAGTGAGGCCCAGGTGTGGAATAGAGTATCCAGGACCGAATGATGCCTGGGTGAGGACCAGAGTCACTAGGGCCATGCAGGCCCAGATGGCGAACAGAATCACTAGGTCCTGGTGAGGCATAGAAAAAGACCACAGTCACCAGTATCAGGTGAGCCCCTTGTGGGAACCAGAGCCACTCTATCCAGCTGAGTCCCAGGTCCATGTGAAGCCCACGTGAGGACCAGATTCATCATGTCGAATTGAGGCATAGCTGGGGACAAGAGTCCAGGTCTGGGTGCGGCCTAGGTGGGGCAAGATTCAGCAGTTCTGAGTTAGGTCAAAGTGGGGACGAGAGACACCAGGTCCACGTGAGGACAAACTGAGTACCAGAGTCAACACATCCAGGTGAGGTCCATGTTGGAAAGAGATTCACCAGGTCCAGGAGAGGTCCAGGTGGGGACCAGAGTCACCAGATCGAGGTGAAGCCCAGGTGGGACCAGAGTCACTAGGTGCAGATGAGGCCCAGGTGAGGACCAGAGTTACCAGGTACACGTGAGGATCCGGTGGGGATCAGAGGCAACAGGTCCATGTGAGGCCGGCTTGGGGACCATGGTCAACAGGTCCACTTGAGACCCAGGAGTGGAACACAGTAAGCAGGTCCAGGTGAGTCCCCCGTGGTGACAAGAGTCACCACGTCCAGGTGAGGCCCAGGTGGGGACCAGGATCACCAGGTCCAGGGGAGGCCCTTGAAAGAACCAGAGTCAACAGTTCGAGTTCAGGCACAGGTGGCAACCAGGGTCAGCAGGTCCAAGTCAAGCCAAAGTGGACTTCGCAGTTACGAGGGCACGGTGAGACCAAGAGGGAGATCATAGTCACCTGGTCCCGGTGAGGTCCAGTTGTAGAACACAGTCACCAGGTCCAATTTTGCCCAGTTGAGGACCATGGTCAACAGGGCCAGGTGAGGCCCAGATGGGGACCGGAGTCACGAAATCCAGGTGAAGCCCAGGTGGGGACCACAGTCACCAGATCCAGGGTAGTCTGAGGTGCAGACCAGAATCACCAGGTCCAGGTGTGGTGCAGGTGGCAACCAAACTCACCCGTTCCCGGTAAGCACTGGTGGGGACCAGAGTCACGAGGTACATGAGAAGCTAGAAACATATGGGATCCCTGGGTGGCGCAGCGGTTTGGCGCCTGCCTTTGGCCCAGGGCGCGATCCTGGAGACCCAGGATCGAATCCCACGTCGGGCTCCCGGTGCATGGAGCCTGCTTCTCCCTCTGCCTGTTTTCTGCCTCTCTCTCTCTCTGTGACTATCATAAATAAATAAAAATTAAAAAAAAAGATGCTAGAAACACTGCGGCCAACAGGTCCACATGATCTCCATGTGGGAACGAGAATCACCAGATACAGGTGAGGACCAGTTGGGGATCCGACTCACCATATCCAGGTGAGACCGAGGTGGGAAACAGTGTCACCATGTCCAGGTGTGGCCCAGGTGAAGACCAGAGTTAATAGGTCCGGCTGGGTCACTGTTAGTGAACAGTGTAACCATATCCTGATGCTACCCAGGTGGGTGGCAGAGACACCAGGTCCTGGTGAGGCCCAAGTGGGACCAGAGACATGCGGTCCATGTGAGGTCCCGATGGGAACCACAGTCACCAGGTCAGGAGAGGCCATGCTTAGGATCAGAGTCACCAGTTACAGGTGAGGCCCAGTTGGAGCTAGAATCACCTGGTACAGAGAGGCCAAAGTCATGGCCAGAGTTACCAGGATCAGGTCAGTCCCAGTGGGGAACAGAGTAACCATGTCCCGTTGATGCCCAGATAGAACAAGCGTCACAGGTCCAGATGAGGCGCAGGTGGGGAGCATATTCACTAGTTCCCGGTGAGGCACAGTTGAGGACCAGAGTCACCAGTTCTAGTTGAGGCCTAGAGGGGTACCAGATGCACCTGGTCTAGGTGACATCCAGATGGGGACCAGAGTCACCATGTCAGGCTGAGGCCCAGAGGGGACCAGAGTTATCATATCGGGGTGAGGCTCAGGTGTGGAACAGAGTATCCAGGTCATAATGGTCCACAGGTGAGGACCAGAGTCACCAGACCTGGGAGAGGCCCAGTTAGGATCAGAGTTACCACTTCCAGGTGAGGCCAAGAAGGTGTCCACAGCAATCAGGTCCAGGTCGGGAACAAAGTCACCAGGTATAGGTGATGCCCAGGTGGTGACCAGATTTACCAGTTCTGGGTGAGGACTAGGTAAGGACCACATTCACCAGGTCCAAGTGAGGCCCACGTGGGGACCTGTGTCACCAGGCATGGGTAAGATCCAGGTGGGAACCCCACTCACCAGGTCAAGATGTCCCGATGATGCCCAGGTAGGGACCAGAGTTACCAGGTCCAGGTGAGGCAAACCAGAGGCCATGCAGTGGAACCATTTCCCGATGATGCCCAGTGAGTGACCAGAGTCACCAGGTCCAAATGTGGCCTAGATGGAGCATATTCACTAGGTCCAGTTGAGGCCCAGTTGAGGACAAGAGTCACCAGATCTGGTTGAGGCCTAGAGGGGTTCCAGAATCACCTGGTCCAGTTGACATCCAGATGGGGACCAGATCACCAGGTCAGGGTTAGGGCCAGAGAGGTCCCAGAGACATCATATCCAGGTGAAGCTCAGGTGTGGAACAGAGTAACCAGGTACCAATGATGCCCAGGTGAGGACGAGAGTCAACAGGTCTGGGTGAAGCACAGATAGGATCAGAGTCACCAGTTCAAGGTGAGGAAAAGAAAGAGTCCAGAGCAATCAGGTCCAGGTGGGGAACATAGTCACCCGGACTGGGTTAGGCCCAGATGGGGACCAGATTCACCAGGTCTAGGTGAGGCCCAGGTTGTGACCAGATTCCCCGGGTCTGGGAAAGGACCAGGTAAGGGCCAGATTCACCAGGTCCAAGAGGACCACGTGGGGACCTGAGTCACCAGGTATGTGTGAGGCCCAGGTGGCATCCCACTAACCAAGTCCAGGTGAGGCCATCCTGCAGGCCAGAATCACCAGATCCAGGTGAGGCCCTAGTGGGGCCAGAGTCACCAGGTTAATGTGAGTCTACAAGTACACCACAGTCACCAGGTCCAGGTGTGGTTCATGTGGGAACGAGAGTCACGAGGTCCAGGTGAGACCCAGGTGGGGACCACAGTCACCAGGTCCAGATTGAGGCTTAGTTGGGGGGACCAGAGTCATCGGGACCAGTTGTGGCCAAAGTGTGGAGCATAGTTATCATGTCCAGGTGAGGCCCAGGTGGGGAACAGAGTAACCATATCCCATTGATGCCAGGTGGGAAAAGAGTCACAAGGTCCAGATGAGGCCTAATTGAGGAGTAGATTCACCAGGTCCTGTTCAGTCCAGGTTGAGGACTATTGTCCCCAGCTCCGGGTGAGTCCCAGAGGGGGACCAGAGTCACCCGGTTCTGGTGATATCCAGGTGGGGACCAGAGTCAGCACGTCAGGGTGAGGCCCAGTGTGGGACGAGAATCACTAGGTCCAGGTGAGGCCCCGATGTGGAACTGAGAAACCAGGTCCCATGATGCCCATATGAGGACCTGAGTCACCAGGTCCAGGAGAGGTCCCTGTGGGATCCAGTCACTTCGTCCAGGTGAGGCCCAGGTGGGACCACTGTCACCAGGTCCAGGTGAGGCCCAGGTATATAAGAGAGTATCCAGGTCCCAATGATGCCCATGTAAGGACCAGAGTCAACAGGTCCAGGAGAGGCCCAAATATGGATCAGAGTCATTGTGTTCCAGGTGAGGCCAATGGAGACCTCAGGAACCAGGTCCAGGAGAGCCCCATATGGGAACCAGAGCCACCAGATCCAGGTGAGGTCCAGGTAGGACCACAGTCACAAAGTCCAGGTGAGGCGCAGGTGGCAACAGGATTCACCAAGTCCAGGTGAGTCCCAGGGGGCGACCAGTCACCAGAACCAGGTGCGGACCAGCTAAAGACCAGATTCACCAGGCCGACGTGATGCCCAAAGGGTGACCAGAGTCACCAGGTAAGGGTGAGTCACAGAGGGGGAACCAGAGTAACCAGTTTAGTTTGAGGCCCAGAATGGGACCAGAGGTCCCTGGTCAAAGTGAGGCCCAGGTGTAATATAGTTTCCAGGTCCCAATGATGCCTGGGTGAGGACCAGAGTCACTAGGGCCATGCAGGCCCAGATGGGGAACAGAATCACTAGGTCCTGGTGAGGCATAGAATAAGACCACAGTCAGCAGTATCAGGTGAGCCCCTTGTGGGAACCAGAGCCACTCTATCCAGCTGAGTGCCAGGTCCATGTGAGGCCCATGTGAGGACCAGATTCATCATGTCGAATTGAGGCATAGCTGGGGACAAGTGTCACCAGGTCTGGGTGCGGCCTAGGTGGGGCAAGATTCAGCAGTTCTGAGTTAGGTCAAAGTGGGGACGAGAGACACCAGGTCCAGGTGAGACCAAACTGAGGGCCAGAGTCAACAGATCCAGGTGAGGTCCATGTTGGAAAGAGAGTCACCAGGTCCAGGAGAGGTCCAGGTGGGGACCAGAGTCACCAGATACAGGTGAAGCACAGGTGGGGACCAGTCACCAGGTCGAGGTGAAGCCCAGGTGGGGAACAGAGTCACTAGGTCCAGATGAGGCCCAGGTGAGTACCAGAGTTACCAGGTACACGTGAGGCCCCGGTGGGGATCAGAGGCAACAGGTCCATGTGAGGCCGGCTTGGGGACCATGGTCAACAGGTCTACTTGATGCCCAGGTGTGGAACACTGTAACCAGGTCCAGGTGAGTCCCCGGTGGTGACAAGTGTCACCACGTCCAGGTGAGGACCAGGTGGGGACCTGGATCACCAGGTCCAGGGTAGGCCCTTGATAGAACCAGAGTCAACAGTTCGAGGTCAGCGCAGGTGGCAACCTGGGTCAGCAGGTCCAAGTCAGGCCAAAGTGGGGTTCACAGTCACTAGGACACGGTGAGACCCAGAGGGGGACCAGAGTCACCTAGTCCAGTGCGGTCCAGTTGTGGAACACAGTCACAGGGTCCCAAATTTTGCCCAGTTGAGGACCATGGTCAACAGGACCAGGTGAGGCCCAGATGGGGACCGTGGTCCCCAATTCCAGGTGAAGCCGAGGTGGGGACCACAGTCACCAGATCCAGGGTAGCCTCAGGTGCAGGCCAGAATCACCAGGTCCAGGTGAGGCCCAGTTGTGGACCAGAGTCACCAGATCTGGTTGAGACCTAAAGGGGTACAAGAATCACCAGGTCCAGGTGACTTCCAGATGGGGACCAGGGTCACCAGGTCAGGGTGAGGCCCAGAGAGGTTCCAGTGTCATTATGTCCAGGTGAGGCTCACGCGTGTATCAGAGTCTCCAGGTACCAAAGATGCCCAGTTGGGAACAGAGTCACCAGGTCTTGGTGACACTCAGATAGGATCAGAGTCACCAGTTCCAGGTGAGGCCAAGTATTAGTCCACAGAAATCAGGTCCACGTGGGGAACAAAGTCACCAGGACTGGGTGAGGCCCAGATGGGGACCAGATTCAACAGGTCCAGGTGATTCCCAGGTGGTGACAAGGGTTACCTATTCTGGTAGGGACCAGATTCACCAGGTCAAAGTGAAGACCATGTGGGACCTGTGTCACCAGTTATGAGGAGACCCAGGTGGCAACCTCAGTCACCAGGTCCAGGGGAGGCCCACCTGGAGGACATGCAGAGGAACCGTGTCCCGTTATGGATATGTAGGGACCAGAGTTACGAGGTCCAGGTGAGGCCAACCTGCATGCAATGCAGTGGAACCATGTCCCGATGATGCCCAGGTCGGGACCAGAGACACCAGGTCCAAATGAGGCCCAGATGGAGCATATTCACTACGTCCAGGTGAGGCCGAGTTGAGGACCAGTGTCACCAGATCTGGTTGAGGCCTAGAGGGGTACCAGAATCCCCTGGTCCAGGTGACATCCAGATGGGGACGAGAGTCACCAGGTCAGGGTGATGCGCAGAGTGGTTCCACAGACATTATGTCCAGTTGAGGCTCAGGTGTGGAACAGAGTCACCAGGTACCAATGATGCCCAGGTGAGGACCAGAGTAACCAGGTCTGGGTGATGCGCAGATAGGATCAGTGTCACCAGTTCCAGGTGAGGCCAAGAAAGAGTCCACAGCAATCAGGTCCAGGTGGGGAACAAAGGCACCAGGACTGGGTGAGGCCCAGATGGGGACCAGATTCACCAGGTCCAGGTGAGGTCCAGGTGGTGACCAGAGTCCCCGGGTATGGCAGAGGACCAGGTAAGGACCAGATTCACCAGGTCCAAGTGAGGCCCACGTGAGGACCTGAGTCACCAGGTATGGGTGAGGCCCAGGCGGCAACCCCACTCACCAGGTCCAGGTGAGGCCAACCTGTAGGCCAGAGTCACCAGATCCAGGTGAGGCCCTAGTGGGGACCGGAGTCACCAGGTAAATATGAGTCTACAAGAACACCACAGTCAACAGGGCCAGGTGTGGTTCATGTGGAAACGAGGGTCACCAGGTCCAGGTGAGATCCAAGTGGGGACCACATCACCGGGTCCACATTGAGGCCTAGGTGGGGGGACCAGAGTCATCAGGACCAGTTGAGGCCAAAGTGTGGAGCAAAGTTATCATGTCTAGGTGAGGCCCAGGTGGGGAACAGAGTAACCATGTCCCGTTGATGCCAGGTGGGAAAAGAGTCACAAGGTTCAGACGAGACCTAAGTGAGGAGTAGATTCAACAGGTACTGTTGAGATCCAGTTGAGGACCAGTGTCCCCATCTCTGGGTTAGTCCCAGAGGGGGACCAGAGTCACCCGGTTCTGGTGATATCCAGATGGGGACCAGAGTCACCATGTCATGGTGAGGCCCAGAGTGGATCCAGAGTCATCATGTCCGGTGAGCTTCAGGTGTGGAACAGAGTATCCAGGTCATAATGGTCCACAGGTGAGGACCAGAGTCACAAGATCTGGGTGAGGCCCAGCTACGATCAGAGTCACCACTTCCAGGTGTGGCCAAGAAGGAGTCCACAGCAATCAGGTCCAGGTGGGGAACAAAGTCACCAGGAATGGGTGAGGCCCAGATGGGGACCAGATTCACCAGGCCCAGGTGATTCCCAGTTGGTGACCAGAGTTAGCAGTTCCGGGTGAGGACCAGGTAAGGACCAGATTCACCAGGTCCAAGTGAGGCCCACGTGGGCACCTGTGTCACCAGGTATGGGTGAGGCCGAAGTGGCAACCCCAATCACCAGGTCCAGGTGAGGCCACCCTGCAGGCAATGCAGAGGAAGTGTCCCGATGATGCCCAGGCAGGGACCTGAGTTACCAGGTCCAGGTGTGGCCAACTTGCAGGCTATGCAGTGGAACCATGTCCCGATGATGCCCAGGGAGGGACCAGAATCACCAGGTCCAAATGAGGCCCAGATGGAGCATATTCACTAGGTCAATGTGAGGCCCATTTGAGGACCAGAGTCACCAGATCTGGTTGAGTCCTAGAGGGGTACCAGAATCACCTGTTCCAGGTGATATCCAGATGGCGACCAGGGTCACCAGGTCAGGGTAGGCCCAGAGAGCTTCCAGAGTCATCAGGTCCAGGTGAGGCTCAGGTGTGGAACAGAGTCGCCAGGTACCAATGATGCCTAGGTGAGGACCAGAGTCACCAGGTCTGGGTGACGCGCAGATAGGATAAGAGTCACCAGTTCCAGGTGAGGCCAAGAAAGAGTCCACAGCAATCAGGTCCAGGTGGGGAACAAAGTCACCAGGCCTGGGGGAGGCCCAGAAGGGGACCAGATTCACCAGTTCCAGGTGAGGCCCAGGTGGTGACCAGAGTCCCCGGGTCTGGGAGAGGACCAGGTAAGGACCAGATTCACTAGGTCTAAGAGGCCCACGTGAGGACCTGAGGCACCAGGTATGGGTGATGCCAGGTGGCAACCCCACTCACCAGGTCCATGTGAGACCAACCTGCAGGCCAGAGTCACCAGATCCAGGTGAGGCCCTAGTGGGACAGGAGTCACCAGGTAAATATGAGTCCACAAGGATACCACAGTCACCAGGTCCAGGTGTGGTTTATGTGGGAACGAAAGTCACCAGGTCCATGTGAGAACCATGGGACCACAGTCACCAGGTCAAGATTGAGGCCTAGGTGGGGGGACCAGAGTCATCAGGACAAGTTGAGGCCAAAGTGTGGAGCAAAGTTATCATATCCATGTGAGTCCGGGTGGGGAACAGAGTAACCATGTCCCATTGATGCCAGGTGGGAAAAGAGTCACAAGGTCCAGACGAGGCCTAAGTGAAGAGTAGATTCACCATGTCCTGTTGAGGTCTAGTTGAGGACCAGTGTCCCCAGCGCCGGTTGAGTCCCAGAGGGGGACCAGAGTCATCCGGTTCTGGTGATATCCAGGTGGGGACAAGAGTCACCACGTCAGGGTGAGGCCCAGAGTGGGACGAGAGGCACTAGGTCCAGGTGAGGCTCCGATGTGGAACTGAGAAACCAGGTCCCATGATGCCCATATGAGGACCTGAGTCACCAGGTCCAGGTGAGGTCTCTGTGGGAACCCGTCACCTCGTCCAGGTGAAGCCCAGGTGGGACCATAGTCAACAGGTCCAGGTGAGGCCAAAATATATAAGAGAGTATCCAGGTCCCAATGATGCCCAGGTAAGGACCAGAGTCAACATGTCCAGGAGAGGCCCAAATATGGATCAGATTCATTGTGATCCAGGTGAGGCCAGATGGAGACCACAGGAACCAGATCTAGGGGAGCACCATATGGGAACCAAGCAACCAGATCCAGGTGAGGTACAGGTGGGACCACAGTTACAAGGACTAGGTGAGGCGCACGGGGCAACAGGATTCACCAACTCCAGGTGTGGCCCAGGTGGTGACCAGTCACCACATACAGGTGCGGACCAGCTAAGGACCAGATACACCAGGTCCATGTGAAGACCAATGGGTGACCAGAGTCACCACGTAAGGGTGAGTCCCCGAGGGGGAACCAGAGTAACCAGTTTAGTTTGAGGCCCAGAATGGGACCAGAGGTCCCTGGTCAAAGTGAGGCCCAGGTGTGGAATAGAGTATCCAGTTCCCAATGATTCCTGGGTGAGGACCAGAGTCACTAGGGCCATGCAGGCCCAGATGGCGAACAGAATCACTAGGTCCTGGTGAGGCATAGGATAAGACCACAGTCACCAGTCTTAGGTGAACCCCTTTTGGGAACCAGAGCCACTCTATCCAGCTGAGTCTCAGGTCCATGTGAGGCCCACGTGAGGGCCAGATTCATCAGGTCGAATTGAGGCATACCTGGGGACAAGAGTCACCAGGTCTGGGTGCGGCCTAGTTGGGGCAAGATTCAGCAGTTCTGAGTTAGGTCAAAGTGAGGACGAGAGACACCAGGTCCAGGTGAGGCCAAACTGAGGACCAGAGTCACCAGATCCAGGTGAGGTCCATGTTGGAAAGAGAGTCACCAGGTCCAGGAGAGGTCCATGTGGGGACCAGAGTCACCAGATCCATGTGAAGTCCAGGTGGGGACCAGAGTCAACAGATCCAGGTGAATCCCAGGTGGGCACAGAGTCACTAGGTCCAGATTAGGCCCACGTGAAGACCAGAGATACTAGGTACACGTGAGGCCCCGGTGGGTATCAGAGGCAACAGGCCATGTGAGGCCAGCTTGGGTACCATGGTCAACAGGTCTACTTGAGGCCCAGGTGTGGAACACAGTAACCAGGTCCAGGTGAGTCCCCGGTGGTGACAAGAGTCACCACGTCCAGGTGTGGCCCTGGTGGGGACCAGGATCACCAGGTACAGGGAGGCCCTTGAAAGTACCAGAGTCAACATTTCGAGGTCAGGCGGAGGCGGCAACCAGGGTCAGCAGGTCCAAGTCAGGCCAAAGTGGGGTTCACAGTAACTAGGGCACGGTGAGACCCAGAGGGGGACCAGAGTCACCTGGTCCAGGTGAGATCCAGTTGTGGAACACAGTCACCGGGTCCCAATTTTGGCCATTTGAGGACCATGGTCAACAAGGCCAGGTGAGGCCCAGATGGGTCCGTAATCCCCAAATCCAGGTGAAGCCCAGGTAGGGACCACAGTCACCAATCTAGTGTAGTCTCGGGTGCAGACCAGAATCACCAGGTCCAGGTGAGGTGCACATGGCCACCACACTCACCAGGTCCCGGTGAGGCCCTGGTGGGGACCAGAGTCACGAGGTACATGAGAAGCTAGAAACACTGCAGCCACCAGGTTCACATGATGTCCATGTGGAAACGAGAATCACCAGTTACAGGTGAGGACCAGGTGGGGATCTGACTCACCATGTCCAGGTGAGACCCAGGTGGGGACCAGTGTCACCATGTTCAGGTGTGGCCCAGGTGAAGACCAGGGTTAATAGGTCCGGTGGGTCACTGTTAGTGAACAGTGTAACCATATCCTGATGCTACCCAGGTGGTTAGCAGAGACACCATGTCTTGGTAAGGCCCAGGTGGGACCGGAGTCATGAGGTTAGGTGAGGTCCCGATGGGAAGCACAGTCACCAGGTCAGATGAGGCCATGCGTAGGATCAGAGTCACCAGTTACAGGTGAGGCCCAGGTGGAGCCAGAGTTACCTGCTACAGAAGAGTCCAAAGAGAGGACCCGAGTTACCAGGATCAGGTCATTCCCAGTGTGGAATAGAGTAACCATGTCCCAATAATGCCAAGGTAGGGTCCAGAGTTACCAGGTCAAGGTGAGGCCAACCTGCAGGCCATGCAATGGAACCATGTCCCGATGATGCCCAGGTAGGGATCAGAGTCACCAGGTCCAAATGAGGCCCAGATGGAGCATATTCACTAGGTGCAGGTGAGGCCCAGTTGAGGATCACAGTCACCAGATATGGTTGAGTCCTAGAGGGGTACCAGAATCACCTGGACCAGGTGACATCCAGATGGGGACCAGAGTCACCAGGTCAGGGTGAGGCCCAGAGAGGTTCCAGAGTCATCATGTCCAGGTGAGTCTCAGGTGAGGAACAGAGTCACCAGGTACCAATGATGCCCAGGTGAGGACCAGACTCACCAGATCTGGGTGACGTGCAGATACGATAAGAGTCACCAGTTCCAGGTGAGGCTAAGAAGGAGACCACAACAATCAGGTCCAGGTGGCGAACAAAGTCACCAGGAATGGGTGAGGCCCAGATGGGGACCAGATTCACCAGGTCCAGGTGAGGCCCAGGTGGTGACCAGAGTCCCCGGGTCTGGGGGAGGACCAGGTAAGGACCAGATTAACAGATCAAAGAGGCCCACGTGGGGACCTGAGTCACCAGGTTTGGGTGAGGCCCAGGTGGCAACCCCACTCAACAGGTCCAAGTGAGGCCAACCTGCAGGCCAGAGTCACCAGATCAAGGTGAGGCACTAGTGGGGACCGGAGTCACCAGGTAAATGTGAGTCTACAAGTAGACCACAGTCACCAGGTCCAGGTGTGGTTCATGTGGGAACGAGAGTCACCAGATCCAGGTGAGACCCAGGTGGGGACGACAGTTTCCAGGTCCAGATTGAGGCCTCGGTTGGGAGACCAGGGTCATCGGGACCAGTTCAGGCCAAAGTGCGGAGCAAAGTTATCATGTCCATGTGAGGCCCAGGTGCGGAACAGAGTAACCATGTCCCATTGTTGCCAGGTGGGAAAAGAGTCACAAGGTCCAGACGAGGCCTAAGTGAGGAGTAGATTCACCAGGTCCTTTTGAGGCCGAGTTGAGGACAAGTGACCCCATTTCCGGGTGAGTCCCAGAGGGGGACCAGAGTCACCCGGTTCTGGTGATATCCAGGGGGGGACCAGAGTCAGCACGTCAGGGTGAGGCCCAGAGGGGGACGAGAATCACTAGGTCCAGGTGAGGCCCCGATGTGGAACTGAGAAACCAGGTCCCAAGATCTCCATATGAGGACCTGAGTCACCAGGTCCAGGTGAAGTCCCTGTGGGAACCAGTCACCTCGTCCAGGTGAGGCCTACGTGGGACCACAGTCACCAGGTCCAGGTGCGGCCCAGTTATATAAGTGAGTATCCAGGTCCCAATGATGCCTAGGTAAGGACCAGAGTCAACAGGTCCATGAGAGGCCCAAATATTTATCAGAGTCATTGTGTTCCAGGTGAGGCCAGATGGAGACCAAAGGAACCAGGTCCAGGAGAGCCCCATATGGGAACCAGAGCCACCAGATCCAAGTGAGGTCCAGGTGGGACCACAGTCACAAGGTCCAGGTGAGGTGCAGGTGGCAACAGGATTCACCAAGTCCAGGTGAGGCCCAGGTGGCGACCAGTCACCAGATCCAAGTGCGAACCAGCTAAGGACCAGATTCACCAGGCCCAAGTGAAGCCCAAGGGGTGACCAGAGTCACCAGGTAAGGGTGAGTCCCAGAGGGGGAACCAGAGTAACCAGTTTAGTTTGAGGCCCAGAATGGGACCAGAGGTCCCTGGTCAAAGAGAGGCCCAGGTGTGGAATAGAGTATCCAGTTCCCAATGATTCCTGGGTGAGGACCAGAGTCACTAGGGCCATGCAGGGCCAGATGGGGAACAGAATCACTAGGTCCTGGTGAGGCATAGAATAAGACCACAGTCACCAGTATCAGTTGAGCCCCTTGTGGGAACCAGAGCCACTGTATCCAGTTGAGTAGCAGGTCCATGTGAGGCCCACGTGAGGACCAGATTCATCAGGTCGAATTGAGGCATAGCTGGGGACAAGTGTCACCAGGTCTGGGTGCGGCCTAGGTGGGGCAAGATTCAGCAGTTCTGAGTTAGGTCAAAGTGGGGATGAGAGACACAAGGTCCAGGTGAGGCCAAACTGAGGACCAGAATCACCTCGTCCAGGAGAGGTCCAGTTGTGGAACACAGTCACCGGGTCCCAATTTTGCCCAGTTGAGGACCATGGTCCACATGGCCATGTGAGGCCGAGATGGAGACCGGAGTCCCCAAAGCAGGTGAAGCCCAGGTGGGGACCACAGTCACCAGATCCAGGGTAGTCTCAGGTGCAGACCAGAATGACCAGTTTCACTTGAGATGCAGGTGGCAACCACACTCACCAGGTCCCTGTGAGGACCTAGTGGGGACCAGAGTCACGAGGTACATGAGAAGCTAGAAACACTTCAGCCACTAGGTCCACATGATGTCCATGTGGGAACAAGAATCACCAGTTACAGGGGAGGACCAGTTGTGGATCATACTCACCATGTCCAGGTGAGACCCAGGTGGGAACCAGTGTCAAAATGTCCAGGTGTGGCCCAGGTGAAGACCAGAGTTAATAGGTCCGGCTGGGTCACTGTTAGTGAACAGTGTAACCGTATCCTGATGCTACCAAGGTGGGTACCAGAGACACCAGGTCCTGGTGAGGCCCAGGTGGGACCAGAGACATGAGGTCCAGGTGAGGTCCCGATGGGAACCACAGTCACCAGGTCAGGTGATGCCATGCTTAGGATCAGAGTCACCAGTTACCGGTGAACCAAAGGTGGATCCAGAGTCACGTGGTACAGAAGAGGCCAAATCAGGACCAAAGATACCAGGATCATGTCTGTCCCAGTGGGGAATACAGTAACCATGTCACGATGATGCCAAGGTAGAACCAGAGTCACCAGGTCCAGATGAGGCACAATTGGGGTCATATTCACTAGGTCCCGGTGAGGACCAGGTGAGGAACAGAGTCACCAGGTCTAGTTGAGGCCTAGAGGGGTACCAGATTCACCTGGTCTAGATGACATCCACATGGGGACCAGAATCACCACGTCAGGGTGAGACCCAGAGTGGATCCAGAGTCATCATGTCCAGGTGAGGCTCAGGTGTGGAACAGAGTATCCAGTTCATAATGGTCCACAGGGGAGGATCAGAGTCAGCAGATTGAGTTAGGCCCAGTTAGGATGAGAGTCACCAGTTCCAGGTGAGGCCAAGAAGGAGTCCAGAGCAATCAGTTCCAGGTGGGGAACAAAGTCACCAGGACTGGGGGAGGCCCAGATGGGGACCAGATTCACCCGGTCCAGGTGATTCCCAGGTGGTGACCAGAGTTACCGGTTCTGGGTGAGGACCAGGAAAGGACCAGATTCACCAGGTCCAATTGAGGCCCACGTGGGGACCTGTGTCACCAGGTATGGGTGAGGCCCAGGTGGCAACCCCACTCACCAGGTCCAGGTGAGACCAACCTGCAGGCCAGAGTCACCAGATCCAGGTGAGGTCCATGTTGGAAAGAGAGTCACCAGGTTCAGGAGAGGTCCAGGTGGGGACCAGAGTCACCAATCCAGGTGAAGTCCAGGTGGAGACCAGAGTCACCAGATCCAGGTGAAGCCCAGGTGGTGACCAGAGTCACTAGGTCCAGATGAGGCCAGGTAAGGACCAGAGTTACCAGACAACTGAGGCCCTGGTGGGTATCAGATGCAACAGGTCTACTTAAAGCCCAGGTGTGGAACGCAGTAACAAGGTCCAGGTGAGTCCCCAGTGGTGACAAGTGTCACCACGTCCAGGTGAGTCCCAGGTGGGGACCAGGATCACCAGGTCCAAGGGAGGCCCTTGAAAGAACCAGAGTCAAAAGTTCGACGTCAGGAGCAGGTTGCAACCAGGGTCAAAAGGTCCAAGTCAGGCCAAAGTGGGGTTCACAGTCACTAGGGCACGGTGAGACCCAGAGGGGGACCTGAGTCAACTGGTCCAGGTGAGGTCCAGTTGTGGAACACAGTCACCGGGTTCCAATTTTGCCCAGTTGAGGACCATGGTCAACACGGCCAGGTGAGGCCCAGATGGGGACCAGAGTCCCCAAATCCAGGTGAATCCCAGGTGGGGACCACAGTCACCAGATCCAGGGTAGTCTCAGGTGCAGACCAGAATCACCAGGTCCAGGTCAGGTGCAGGTGGCAACCACACTCACCAGGTCCCGGTGAGGCCTTGATGGGGACCAGAGTCACGAGGTACATGAGAAGCTAGAAACACTGCAGCCACCAGGTCCAAATTATGTCCATGTGGGAACGACAATCACCAGTTACAGGTGAGGACCAGGTGGGGATCCGACTCACCATGTCCAGGTGAGACCAGGTGGGAACTAGTGTCACCATGTCCAGGTGTGGCTCAGGTGAAGATCGGAGTTAATAGGTCCGGCTGTGTCACTGTTAGTGAACAGTGTAAGCATATCTTGATGCTACCCAGGATGGGTACTAGAGACACCAGGTCCTGGTGAGGCAAGGTGTGACCATAGACATGAGGTCCAGGTGAGGTCCCGATGGGAACCACAGTCACCAGGTCAGGTGAGGCCATGCTTAGGATCAGAGTCACCAGTTACAGGTGAACCCAGGTGGAGCCAGAGTCACCTGGTACAGAAGAGGCCAAAGTGAGGACCAGAGTTACCAGGATCAGGTCAGTCCCAGTGGGGAATACAGTAACCATGTCCCGATGATGTCCAGGTAGAACCAGAGTAACCAGGTCAAGATGAGGCTCAGGTGGGGAGCATGTTCACTACGTCCCGGTGAGGCCCAGTTGAGGACCAGAGTCACCAGGTCAAGTTGAGGCCTAGAGGGGTACCAGACACCTGGTCTATGTGACATCCAGATGGGGAACAGAGTCACCATGTCAGGCTGAGGCCCAGAGCGGGTCCAGAGTCATCATGTCCAGGTGAGGCTCAGGTGTGGAAGAGAGTATCCAGGTCATAATGGTCCACAGGTGAGGACCAGAGTCACCAGATCTCGGTGAGGCCCAGTTAGGATCAGAGTCACCAGTTCCAGCTGAGGCCAAGAAGGAGTCCACAGCAATCAGGTCCAGGTGGGGAACAAATTCACCAGGACTGGATGAGGCCCAGATGGGGACCAGATTCACCAGGTCCAGGTGTTTCCCAGGTGGTGACCAGAGTTACGAGTTCCGGGTGACAACCAGTTAAGGACCAGATTCACCAGGTCCAAGTGAGGCCCACATGGGGACCTGTATCACCAGGTATGGGTGAGGCCTAGGTGACAACCCCACTCACCAGGTCCAGGTGAGGCCAACTTGCAGGCCATACAGAGGATCCATGTCCCGATGATGCCCAGGTGGGTACTAGAGTTACCACGTCCAGGTGAGGCCAACCTGCAGGCAATGCAGTGGAACCATGTCCCGATGATGCCCAGGTAGGGACCAGATTTACCAGCACTAGGTGAGGCCAACCTGCAGGCCATGCAGTGGAACCATGTCCCGATGATGCCCAGGTAGGGACGAGAGTCACCAGGTCCAAATGAGGCCCTGATGGAGCAGATTCACTAGGTCCAGGTGAGGCCCAGTTGAGGACCAGAGTCAAGAGATCTGGTTGATGCCTAGAGGGGTACAAGAATCACCTGGTCCAGGTGACATCCAGATGGGGACCAGAGTCACCAGGTCAGGGTGAGGCCCAGAGAGGTTCCAGAGTCATCATGTCCAAGTGATGCTCAAGTGTGGAACAGAGTCACCGGGTACCAGTGATGCCCAGGTGAGGACCAGAGTCACCAGGTCTGGGTGACGCGCAGTCAGGATCAGAGTCACCAGTTCCATGTGAGGCCAAGAAAGAATCCACAGCAATCAGGTCCAGGTGGGGAACAAAGTCACCAGGACTGGGTGAGGACCAAATGAGGACCAGATTCACCAGGTCCAGGTGAGGCCCGGAGGTGACCAGAGTCCCCGGGTCTGGCGGAGGACCAGGTAAGGACCAGATTCACCAGGTCCAAGAGGCCAACGTGAGGACCTGAGTCACCAGGTATGGGTGAGGCCCAGGTGGCAACCCCACTCACCAGGTCCAGGTGAGGCCAACCTTCAGGCCAGAGTCACCAGATCCAGGTGAGGCCCTAGTGGGGACCTGAGTCACCAGGTAAATGTGAGTCTACAAGAACACAGTCACCAGGTCCAGGTGTGGGTTATGTGGGAACGAGAGTTACCAGGTCCAGGTGAGACCCATGTGGGGACCAGTCACCAGGTCCAGATTGAGGCCTAGGTGGGGGGACCAGAGTCATCAGGACCAGTTGAGGACAAAGTGTGGAGCAAAGTTATCATGTCCAGGTGACGCCCAGGTGGGGAACAGAGTAACCATGTCCCATTGATGCCAGGTGAGAAAAGAGTCACAATGTCCAGAAGAGGCCTAAGTGGGGAGTAGATTCAAGAGGTCCTGTTGAGCCCCAGTTGAGGACCAGTGTCCCCAGGTCCAGTTGAGTTCCAGAGGGGGCCCAGAGTCACCCGGTTCTGGTGATATCCAGGTGGGAACCAGAGTCACCACGTCATGGTGAGGCCCAGAGGGGGACGAGAATCACTAGGTCCAGGTGAGGCCCCGATGTGGAACTGAGAAACCAGGTCCAATGATGCCCATACGAGGACCTGAGTCACCAGGTCCAGGTGAGGTCCCTGTGGGAACCAGTCACCTCGTCCAGGTGATGCCCAGGTGGGTCCACAATCACCAGGTCCAGGTGAGGCCCAGGTATATAAGAGAGATCCAGGTCCCAATGATACCCAGTTAAGGACCTGAGTCTACAGGTCCAGAAGAGGCCCAAATATGGATCAGAGTCATTGTGTTCCAGGTGAGGCCAGATGGAGACAACACACACCAGATCCAGGAGAGCCCCATATGGGAACCAGACCCACCAGATCCAGGTGTGGTCCAGGTGGGACCACAGTCACAAGGTCCAGTTGAGTCGCAGGTGTCAACAGGATTCACCAAGTCCAGGTAAGCCCCAGGTGGCGACCAGTCACCTATCCAGGTGCTGACCAGCTAACGACCAGATGCAGCGGGACCAAGTGAAGCCCAAGGGGTGAAGAGAGTCACCAGGTAAGGGTGAGGCCCAGAGGGGGAACCAGAGTAACCAGTTTAGTTTGAGGCCCAGAATGGGACCAGAGGTCCCGGGGTAAGTGAGGCCTAGGTGTGGAATAGAGTATCCAGGTCCCAATGATGCCTGGGTGAGGACCAGAGTCACTAGGGCCATGAAAGCCCAGATGGGGAACAGAATCACTATGTCCTGGTGAGGCATAGAATAAGACCACAATCACCAGTATCAGGTGAGCCCCTTGTGGTAACCAGAGCCACTCTATCCAGCTGAGTCCCAGGTCCATGTGAGGCCCACGTGAGGACCAGATTCATCAGGTCGAATTGAGGCATAGCTGGGGACAAGAGTCACCAGGTCTGGTTGTGGCCTAGGTGGGGCAAATTCAGCAGTTCTGAGTTAGGTCAAAGTGGGGACAAGAGACACCAGGTCCAGGTGAGGCAAAACTGAGGAAGAGTCACCAGATCCAGGTGAGGTCCATGTTGGAAAGAGTCACCAGGTCCTGGAGAGGTCGAGGTGGGGACAAGAGTCACCAGATCCAGGTGAATTCCAGGTGGGGACCAGAGTCTCCAGATCCAGGTGAACCCAGGTGGGGACCAGAGTCACTAGGTCCAGATTAGGCCCAGTGAAGATCAGAGTTAATAGGTACACGTGAGGCCCCGGCGGGGATCACAGCCAAAATTCCACGTGAGGCCGGCTTGGGGACCATGGTCAACAGGTCTACCTGAGGCCCAGGTGTGGAACACTGTAAGCCTTTCTGGGTGAGTCCCCAGTAGTTACAAGAGTCACCACGTCCAGTTGAGGCCAAATTGGGGACCAGGATTACCAGGTAGAGGGGAGGCCTTTGAAAGAACCTGAGTCAACAGTTCGAGGTCAGGCGCAGGTGGCAACCAGGGTCAGCAGGTCCAAGTCAGGCCAAAGTTGGGTTCACAGTCACTAGGGCACGGTGAGACCCAGAGGGGGACCAGAGTCAACTGGTCCAGGTGAGGTCCAGTTGTGGAACACAGTCACCGGGTCCCAATTTTGTCCACTTGAAGACCATGGACAACAGGGCCAGGGGAGGCCCGGATGGGGACCGGAGTCCCCAAATCCAGGTGAAGCCCAGGTGGGGACCACAGTCACCAGATCCAGGGTAGTCTCAGGTGCAGACCAGAATCACCAGGTCCTGGTGCGGTGCAGTAGGCAACCACAGTCACCAGGTCCCGGTGAGGCAAGGTGCGTACCAGATTCTCGAGGTACATGAGAAGCTAGAAACACTGTAGCCACCAGTTCCACATGATGTCCATGTAGGAACGAGAATCACCAGTTACAGGTGAGGACCAGGTGGGGATCTGACTCACCATGTCCAGGTGAGACCCTGGTGGGAACCAGTGTCACCATGTCCAGGTGTGGACCCGGTGAAGACCAGAGTTAACAGGTCTGGCTGGGTCACTGTTAATGAACAGTGTAACCATATCCTGATGCTACTCAGGTGGGTACCAGATACAAGATCCTGGTGAGGCCCAGGTGGGACCAGAGACATGAGGTCCAGGTGAGGTCCCCATTGGAACCACAGTCACCATGTCAGGTGAGGCCATGCTTAGAATCAGAGTCACCAGTTACAGGTGAGGCCCAGGTGGAGCCACAGTCACCTGGTATAGAAGAGTCCAAAGTCAGGACCAGAGTTACAAGGATCAGGGCAGTCCCAGGGGGAATAGAGTAACCATGTCCCGGTGATGAGCAGGTAGAACCAGAGTCACCAGGTCCAGATGAGGCGCAGGTGGGGACCATGTTCACTAGGTCCCGGTGAGGCACAGTTGAGGACCAGAGTCAGCAGGTCAAGCTCTGGCCTAGAGGGGTACCAGATTCACCTGGTCTTGGTGCCGTCCAGATGGGGACCAGAGTCACCAAGTCAGGGAGAGGCCCAGAGGGGATCCAGAGTCATCATGTCCAGGTGAGTCTCAGGTGTGGAACAGAGTATCCAGGTCATAATGGTCCACAGGTGAGGACCAGAGTCACCAGATCTGGGTGAGGCCAAGTTAGGATCAGAGTCAATAGTTCCAAGTGAGGCCAAGAAGGAGTCCACAGCAATCAGGTCCAGATGGGGAAAAAAGTCACCAGGACTGGGTGAGGCCCAGATGGGGACACAGATTCACCAGGTCCAAGTGATTCCCAGGTGGTGACCAGATTTACCAGATTCACCAGGTCCAGGTGATTCCCAGATTGTGACCAGAATTACCAGATACACCAGGTCCAAGTGAGGCCCACGTAAGCGCCTGTGTCACCAGGTATGGGTGAGGCCCAAGTGGCAACCCCACACACCAGGACCAGGTGAGGCATACCTGCAGGCCATGCAAAGTAACCGGGTCCTGATAATGCCAAGGTAGGGACCAGAGTTACCAGGTCCAGGTGAGGCCAACCTGGAGGCCATGCAGTGGCACGAGGTCCCCATGATGCCCAGGTAGGGACCAGAGTCACCAGGTCCAAATGAGGCACAGATGGAGCATATTCTCTAGGTCCAGCTGAGGCCCAGTTGAGGACCAGAGAAACCAGATCTGGTTTAGGCCTAGAGGGGTACCAGAATCACCTCGTCCAGGTGACATCCAGAAGGGGACCAGAGTCACCAGGTCAGGGTGAGGCCCAGAGAGGTTCCAGAGTCATCATGTCCAGGTGAGGCTCAGGTGTGGAACAGAGTCAGCAGGTACCAATGTTGCCCAGGTGAGGACCAGAGTCACCAGGCCTGAGTCACGCGCAGAGAGGATAAGAGTCACCAGTTCCAGATGAGGCCAAGAAAGAGTCCAAAGCAATCAGGTCCAGGTGGGAAACAAGGTCACCAGGACTGGTTGAGGCCCAGATGGGGAAGAGATTCACCAGGTCCGGGTGAGGCCCAGGTGGTGACCAGAATCCCCGGGTCTGGGAGAGGACCATGTAAGGACCAGATTCACCAGGTCCAAGAGAACCACCAGGTATGGGTGAAGCTCAGGTGGCAACCCCACTCACCAGGTCCAGGTGAGGCCAACCTGCAAACCACAGTCAGCAGATCCAGGTGAGGCCCTAGTGGGGACCGGTGTCACCAGGTAAATGTGAGTCTACAAGAACACCACAGTCACCAGGTCGAGGTGTGGTTCATGTGGGAACAAGAGTCACAAAGTCCAGGTGAGACCCAGGTGTGGATGACAGTCTCCAGGTCCAGATTGAGGCCTAGGTGGGGGGACCAGAGTCATCGGGACGAGTTGAGGCCAAAGTATGGAGCAAAGTTATCATGTCCAAGTGAGGCCCAGCTTGGGAACAGAGTAACCATGTCCCATTGATGCCAGGTGGGAAAAGAGTCACAAGGTCCAGACGAGGCCTAAGTGAGGAGTAGATTCACCAGGTCCTGTTGAGGCCCAGTTGAGGATCAGTGTCTCCAGCTCTGGGTGATTCCCAGAGGGGGACCAGAGTCACCCGTTTCTGGTGTGAGTCAGGTGGGGACCAGAGTCACCACGTCAGGATGAGGCCCAGAGGGGAACGAGAATCACTAGGTCCAGGTGAGGCCCCGATGTGGAACTGAGAAAACAGGTCCCATGATGCACATAGGAGGACCTGAGTCACCAGGCCCCGGGGAGGTCCCTGTGGGAACCAGTCACCTCGTCCAGTTGAGGCCCAGGTGGGACCACAGTCACCAGATCCAGGTGAGGCCCAGGTATATAAGAGAGTATCCAGGTCCCAATGATGCCCAGGTAAGGACCAGAGTCAACAGGTCCAGATGAGGCGCAGGTGGGAAGCATGTTCACTAGGTTCCGGTGAGGCCCAGTTGAGGACCAGAGTCACCAGGTCTAGTTGAGGCCTAGAGGGTTTCCAGATTCACCTGGTCTCGGTGACATCCAGATGGGGACCAAGTCACCATGTCAGGGTGAGGCCAAGAGGGGATCCAGAGTCATCATGTGCAGGTGAGGCTCAGGCGTGGAACAGAGTATCCAGGTCATAATGGTCCACAGGTGAAGACCAGAGTCACCAGATCTGGCTGAGGCCCAGTTAGGATCAGAGTCATCAGTTCCAGGTGAGGCCAAGAAGGAGTCCACAGCAATCAGGTCCAGGTGAGGAACAAAGACACCAGGACCTGGTGAGGCACAGATGGGGACCAGATTCACCAGGTCCAGGTGAAGCCCAGGTGGTGACCAGGGTTACCAGTTCCAGGTGAGTATAAGGTAAGGACCAGTTTCACAAGATCCAATTTCGGCCACGTCGGGACCTTTGTCACCAGGTATGGGTGAGGCCCAGGTGGCAACCCCACACACCAGGTCCAGGTGAGGCCCAGGTATATAAGAGAGTATCCAGGTCCCAATGATGCCCAGGTAAGGACCAGAGTCAACAGGTCCAGGAGAGGCCCAAATATGGATCAGAGTCATTGGGTTCCAGGTGAGGCCAGATGGAGACCACAGTAACTAGGTCCAGGAGAGCCCCATATGGGAACCAGAGCCACCAGATCTAGGTGAGGTCCAGGTGGGATCACAGTCACAAGGTCCAGTTGAGGCGCAAGTGGCAACAGGATTCACCAAGTCCAGGTGTGGCCCAGGTGGCGACCAGTCACCAGAACCAGGTGCGGACCAGCTAATGACCAGATTCACCAGGCCGAAGTGATGCCCAAAGTGTGACCAGAGTCACCAGGTAAGGGTGAGTCACAGAGGGGGAACCAGAATAACCAGTTTAGTTTGAGGCCCAGAATGGGACCAGAGGTCCCTGGTCAAAGTGAGGCCCAGGTGTGGAATATAGTTTCCAGTTCCCAATGATGCCTGGGTGAGGACCAGAGTCACTAGGACCATGCAGGCCCAGATGGGGAACAGAATCACTAGGTCCTGGTTAGGCATAGATAAGACCACAGTCAGCAGTGTGAGCCCCTTGTGGGAACCAGAGCCACTCAATCCAGCTGAGTGCCAGGTCCATGTGAGGCCCACGTGAGGACCAGATTCATCATGTCGAATTGAGGCATAGCTGGGGACAAGTGTCACCAGGTCTGGGTGCGGCCTAGGTGGGGCAAGATTCAGCAGTTCTCAGTTAGGTCAAAGTGGGGACGAGAGACACCAGGTCCAGGTGAGGCCAAACTGAGGGCCAGAGTCAACAGATCCAGGTGAGGTCCATGTTGGAAAGAGAGTCACCAGGTCCAGGAGAGGTCCAGGTGGGGACCAGAGTCACCAGTTGCAGGTGAAGCCCAGTTGGGGACCAGTCACCGATCGAGGTGAAGCCCAGGTGGGGAACAGAGTCACTAGGTCCAGATGAGGCCCAGGTGAGGACCAGAGTTACCAGGTACACGTGAGGACCCGGTGGGGATCAGAGGCAACATGTCCATGTGAGGCCGGCTTGGGGACCATGATCAACAGGTCTACTTGAGGCCCAGGTGTGGAACACTGTAACCAGGTCCAGGTGAGTCCCCGGTGGTGACAAGGGTCACCACGACTTGGTGAGGCCCAGGTGGGGACCTGGATCACCAGGTCCAGGGGAGGCCCTGGAAAGAACCAGAGTCAACAGTTCGAGGTAGGCGCAGGTGGCAACCAGGGTCAGCAGGTCCAAGTCAGGCCAAAGTGGGGTTCACAGTCACTAGCGCACGGTGAGACCCAGAGGGGGACCAGAGTCACCAGGTCCAGGTGAGGTCCAGTTGTGGAACACAGTCACCGGGACCCAAATTTGGCCCAGTTGAGGACCATGGTCAACAAGGCCAGGTGAGGCCCAGATGGGGACCGGGGTCCCCAAATCCAGGTGAAGCCCAGGTGGGGACCACAGTCACCAGATCCAGGGTAGCCTCAGGTGCAGGCCAGAATCACCAGGTCCAGGTGAGGTGCAGGTGGCAACCACACGCACCAGATCCCGGTGAGGCCCTGGTGGGGAATAGAGTCACGAGGTACATGAGAAGCTAGAAACACTGCAGCCACCAGGTCCACATGATTCCATGTGGGAACGAGAATCACCAGTTACAGGTGAGGACCAGGTGGGGATCCGACTTACAATGTCCAGGTGAGGCCCATGTGGGAACCAGTGTCACCATGTCCAGGTGTGGCCCAGGTGAAGACCAGAGGTAATAGGTCCAGCTGGGTCCCTGTTAGTGAACAGTGTAACGATATCCTGATGCTACCCAGGTGGGTACCAGAGACACCAGGTCCTGGTGAGGCCCAGGTGGAACCAGAGACATGAGGCTCAGGTGAGTTCCCGATGGGAACCACAGTCACCAGGTCAGGTGAGGCCATGCTTAGGATCAGAGTCACCAGTTACAGGTGAACCCAGGTGGAGCCAGAGTCACCTGGTAGAGAAGAGGCCAAAGTCAGGACCAGAGTTACCAGGATCAGGTCAGTCCCAGTGGGGAATAGAGTAACCATGTCTCGATGATGCCCAGGTAGAACCAGAGTCACCAGGTCCAGATGAAGCGCAGGTTGGGAGCATGTTCACTAGGTCCCCGTGAGGCCCAGTTCAGGACCAGAGTCACCAGGTCAAGTTGAGGCCTAGAGGGATACCAGATTCACCTAGTCTAGGTGACATCCGGATGGCGACCAGAGTCATCATGTCAGGGTGAGGCCCAGAGGGGATCCAGAGTCATCATGTCCAGGTGAGGCTCAGGTGTGGAACAGAGTATCCAGGTCATAATGGTCCATAGGTGAGGACCAGAGTCACCAGATCTCGGTGAGGCCCAGTTAGGATCAGAGTCACCAGGTCCAGGTGAGGCCAAGAAGGAGTCCTCAGCAATCAGGTCCAGGTGGGGTGACAAAGTCACCAGGACTGGATGAGGACCAGATGGGTACCAGATTAACCAGGTTCATGTGATTCCCAGGTGGTGACCCGAGTTAGGAGTTCCGGGTGAGGACAAGGTAAGGACCAGATTCACCAGGCCCAAGTGAGGCCCACGTGGAGACCTGTGTCACCAGGCATGTGTGAGGCCAAGGTGACAACGCCTCTCACCAGGTCCAGGTGACGCCCATCTGCAGGCCATGCAGAGGAACCATGTCCCGATGATGCCCAGGTAGGGATTAGAATTACCAGGACCAGGTGAGGCCCACCTGCAGGCCATGTGTGGAACCATGTCCCGATGATGCCCAGGTAGAGACCAGAGTTACCAGGTCCAGGTGAGGCCAACCTGCAGGCCATGCAGTGGAACCATGTCCCGATGATGCCCAGGTAGGGACCAGAGTCACCAGGTCCAAATGAGGCCCAGATGGAGTATATTCACTAGGTCCAGGTGAAGCCCACTTGAGGACCAGAGTCACCAGATCTGGTTGAGGCCTAGAGGGGTACCAGAATCACCTGGTCCAGGTGACATCCAGATGGGGACCAGAGTCACCAGGTCAGGGTGAGGCCCAGAGAGGTTCCAGAGTCATCATGTCCAGGTGAGGCTCAGGTGTGGAATAGATTCACCAGGTACCAATGATGCCCAGGTGAGGACCAGAGTCACCAGGTCTGGGTGACGCGCAGATAGGATCAGAGTCACCCGTTCTAGTTGAGGCCAAGAAAGAGTCCACAGCAATCAGGTCCAGGTGGATAACAAAGTCACCAGGACTGGGTGAGGCCCAGATGGGGAACAGATTCAAGAGGTCCAGGTGAGGCCCAGTTGGGGACCAGAGTCCCGGATCTGGGAAAAGACCAGGTAAGGACCAGATTAACAGGTCCAAGAGGCCCACGTGCGGAGCTGAGTCACCAGGTGTGGTTGAGGCCCAGGTGCCAACCCCACTCACCAGGTCCAAGTGAGGCGAACCTACAGGCCAGAGTCACCAGATCCAGGTGAGGCCCTAGTGGGGACCCGAGTCACCAGGTAAATGTGAGTCTACAAGAACACCACAGTCACCAGGGCCAAGTGTGGTTCATGTGGGAACGAGAGTCACCAGGTCCAGGTGAGACCCAGGTTGGGACGACAGTCTCCAGGTATAGATTGAGGCCTAGGTGGGGGGACCAGGGTCATCAGGACCAGTTGAGGCCAAAATGCGGAGCAAAGTTATCATGTCCATGTGAGGCCCAGGTGCGGAACAGAGTAACCATGTCCCATTGATGCCAGGTGGGAAAAGAGTCACAAGATCCAGACGAGGTCTAAGTGAGGAGTACATTCACCAGGTCCTGTTGAGGCCCAGTTGAGGACCAGTGTGCCCAGCTCCGGGTGAGTCCCAGAGGGGGACCAGAGTCACCGGGTTCTGGTGATATCCAGGTGGGGACCAGAGTCACGAGGTCCAGGTGAGTCGCAGGTGTAAACAGGATTCACCAAGTTCAGGTGAGGCCCAGGTGGCGACTAGTCACCATATCCAGGTGCGGACCAGCTAAGGACAAGATTCACCAGGCACAGTGAGCCCAAGGGGTGACCTGAGTCACCAGTAAGGGTGAGGCCAGAGGGTGAACCAGAGTAACCAGTTTAGTTTGATGCCCAGAATGGGACCAGAGGTCCCTGGTCAAAGTGAGGCCCAGGTGTGGAATAGAGTATCCAGGTCCCAATGATGCCTGGGTGAGGACCAGAGTCACTGGGGCTTGCAGGCCCAGATGGGGAACAGAATCACTAGGTCCTGGTGAGGCATAGAATAAAACCACAGTCACCAGTATCAGGTGCGCCCCTTGTGGGAACCAGAGCCACTCTATCCAGCTGCGTCCCAGGTCCATGTGAGGCCCACGTGAGGACCAGATTCTACAGGTCGAATTGAGGCATATCTGGGGACAAGAGTCACCAGGTCTGGGTGCGGCCTAGATGGGGCAAGATTCAGCATTTCTGAGTTAGGTCAAAGTGGGGACGAGAGACACCAGGTCCAGGTGAGGCCAAATTGAGGACCAGAGTCACCAGATCCAGGTGAGGTCCATGCTGGAAAGAGAGTCACTATGTACAGGAGAGGTCCAGGTGGGGACAAGAGTCATCAGATCGAGGTGAAGCCCAGGTGGGGACCAGAGTAACTAGGTCCAGATGAGGCGAGGTGAGGACCAGAGTTACCAGGTACACATGAGGCCCCGGTGGAGATCAGAGGCAACAGGTCCATGTGAGGCCGGCTTGGGGACCATGGTCAACAGGTCTACTTGAGGCCCAGGTGTGGAACACAGTAAGCAGGTCCAGGTGAGTGCCCGGTGGTGACAAGAGTCACCACGTCCAGGTGAGACCCAGGTGGGGACCAGGTTCACCAGGTCCAGGGGAGGCCCTTGAAAGAACCAGAGTCAACAGTTCGAGGTGAGGCGCAGGTGGCAACCTCGGTCAGCAGGTCCAAGTCAGGCCAAAGTGGGGTACAAGGTCACGATGGGACGGTGAGACCCAGAGTGGGACCAGAGTCACCTGGTCCAGGTGAGGTCCAGTTGTGGAACACAATCACCGGGTCCCATATTGCCCTGTTGAGGACCATGGTCAACAGGGGCAGGAGAGGCCCAGATGGGGACCGGAGTCCCCAAATCCAGGTGAAGCCCAGGTGGGGAACACAGTCACCAGATCCAGGGTAGTCTCAGGGGCAGACCAGAATCACCAGGTCCAGGTGAGGTGCAGGTGGCAACCACACTAACCAGGTCCCGGTGAGGCCCTGGCGGGGACCAGAGTCACGAGGTACATGAGAAGCTAGAAACACTGCAGCCACCAGTTCCACATGACGTCCATGTGGGAACGAGAATCACCAGTTACAGGTGAGGACCAGGTGGGATCTGAATCACCATGTCCAGGTGAGACCCTGGTGGGAACCAGTGTCACCATGTCCAGGTGTGGCCCAGGTGAAGACTAGAGTTAATAAGTCCGGCTGGGTCACTGTGAGTGAACAGTGTAACCATATCCTGATGGTACCCAGGTGGGTACCAGAGACACCAGGTCCTGGCGAGGCCCAGGTGGGACCAGAGACATGAGGTCCAGGTGAGGTCCCGATGGGAACCACAGTCTCCAGGTCAGGTGAGGCCATGCTTAGGATCAGAGTCACCAGTTACAGGTGAGGCCCAGGTAGAGCTAGAGTCACCTGGTACAGAAGAGGCCAAAGTGAGGACCAGAGTTACGAGGATCAGGTCACTCCAATTGGGAAATGAGTAACCATGTCCCGATTATGCCCAGGTAGAACCAGAGTCACCAGGCCCATATGTGGCGCAGGTGGGGAGTATGTTCACTAGGTCCCGTTGTGGCCCAGTTGAGGACCAGAGTCACCAGGTCTAGGTGAGGCCTAGAGGGGTACCAGATTCACCTGGTCTGGTGACATCCAGATGGGGACCAGAGTCCCCATGTCAGGCTGAGGCCCAGAGGGGATCCAGAGTCAACATATCCAGGTGAGGCTCAGGTGTGGAACAGAGTATCCAGGTCAAAATGGTCCACAGGTGAGGACCAGAGTCACCAGATCTGGGTGAGGCCCAGTTAGCATCAGAGTCAGCAGTTCCAGGTTAGCCAAGAAGGAGTCCACAGCAATCAGGTCCAGGTGGGGAAGAAAGTCAACAGGACTGGGTGTGGCCCAGATGGGGACAAGATTCACCAGGCCCAGGTGATTCGCATGTGGTGATCAGAGTTACCAGTTCCGGGTGACAACCAGGTAAGGACCAGATTCACCAGGTCCAAGTGAGGCCCACATGGGGACCTGTGTCACTAGGCAAGGGTGAGGCCCAGGTGACAAACCCACTCACCAGTTCCAGGTGAGGCCAACCTGCAGGCCATGCAGAGGAACCAGGTCCCAAAGATGCGCAGGTAGGGATGAGATTTACCAGGTCCAGGTAAGGCCAATCTGCAGGCCATGCAGGGGAACCATGTCCCGAAGATGCCCAGGTAGGGACCAGTGTCACTAGGTCCAAAATAGGCCAACCTGCAGGCCATGCAGGGGAACCATGTCCCGATGATGCCCAGGTAGGGACCAGAGTCACCAGGTCCAAATGAGGCCAGATGGAGCATATTCACTAAGTCAATGTGAGGCCCAGTTGAGGACCAGAGTCACCAGATCTGGTTGAGTCCTAGAGGGTTACCAGAATCTCCTGGTCCAGGTGACATCCAGATGGGGACCAGATTCACCAGGTCCAGGTGAGGCCCAGGTGGTGACCAGAGTCCCCGGGTCTGGGAGAGCACCACGTGAGGACCAGATGTACCAGGTCCAAGAGGCCCACGTGCAGACGTGAGTCATCAGGTATGGGTGAAGCCCATGTGGCAACCCCACTCACCAGGTCCAGGTGAGGCCAACCTGCAGGCCAGAGTCACCAGATCCAGGTGACGCCCTAGTGGGGACCGGAGTCACCAGGGAAATGTGAGTCTACAAGAACACCACAGTCAACAGGGACAGGTGTGTTTCATGTGGGAATGACAGTCACCAGGTCCAGGTGAGACCCAGGTGGGGACCACAGTCACCAGGTCCAGATTGAGGCCTAGGTGGGGGGACCAGATTCATCAGGACCAGTTGAGGCCAAAGTGTGGAGCAAGGTGATCATGTCCAGGTGAGGCCCAGGTGGGGAACATAGTAACCATGTCCCATTGATGCCAGGTCGGAAAAATGTCACAAGGTCCAGATGAGGCCTAAGTGAGGAGTAGATTCACCAGGTCCTTTTGAGGCCCAGTTGAGGACCAGTGTCCCCAGCTCCGGGTGATTCCCAGAGGGGGACCAGAGTCACCCGGTTCTGGTGATATCCAGGTGGGTACCAGAGTCACCACGTCAGGGTGAGGCCCAGAGGGGGACAAGAATCACTAGGTCCAGGTGAGGCCCCGATGTGGAACTGAGAAACCAGGTCCCATGATGCCCATATGAGGACCTGAGTCACCAGGTCCAGGTGAGGTCCCTGTGGGAACCAGTCACCTCGTCCAGGTGAGGCCAAGGTGGGACCACAGTCACCAGGTCCAGGTGAGGCCAAGGTATATAGAGAGTATCCAGGTCCCAATGATGCCCAGGTAAGGACCAGAGTCAACAGATCCAGGAGAGGACCATATATGGATCAGAGTCATTGTGTTCCAGGTGAGGCCAGATGGAGACCACAGGAACCAGGTCCAGGAGAGCCCCATATGGGAACCAGAAGCACCAGATCCAGGTGAGGTCCAGTTGGGACCATAGTCAGGAGGTCCAGGTGAGGCGCAGGTGGCAACAGGATTCACCAAGTCCAGGTGAGGCCCAGGTGGCCAACAGTCACCAGATCCAGATGCGGACCAGCTAAGGACCAGATTCACCAGGCCCAAGTAAAGTCCAAGGGGTGACCAGAGTCACCAGGTAAGGGTGAGTCACAGAGGGGGAACCAGAGTAACCAGTTTAGTTTGAGGCCCAGAATGGGACCAGAGGTCCCTGGTCAAAGTGAAGCGCAGGTGTGGAATAGAGTATCCAGGTCCCAATGACGCCTGCGTGAGGACCAGAGTCACTAGGGCCATGCAGGCCCAGATGGGGAACAGAATCACTAGGTCCTGGCTAGGCATAGAATAAGACCACAATCACCAGTATCAGGTGTGCCCTTTGTGGGAACCAGAGCCACTCTATCCAGCTGAGTCCCAGGTCCATGTGAGCCCTACATCAGAACCAGATTCATCAGGTCGAATTGAGGCATAGCTGGGGACAAGAGTCACCAGGTCTGGGTGCGGCCTAGGTGGGGCAAGATTCAGCAGTTCTGAGTTAGGTCAAAGTGGGGACGAGAGACACCAGGTCCAGGTGAGGCCAAACGGAGGACCAGAGTCACCAGATCCAGGTGAGGTCCATGTTGGAAAGAGAGTCACCAGGTCCAGGAGAGGTCCAGGTGGGGACCAGAGTCACCAGATCCAGGTGAAGTCCAGGTGGGGACCAGAGTCACCAGATCTAGGTGAAGCCCAGGTGGGGACCAGAGTCACTAGGTCCAGATGAGGCCCAGGGGAGGATCAGAATTACCAGATACACGTGAGCCTCCGGCGGGGATCAGAGCCAAAAGTTCCACGTGAGGCCGGCTTGGGGACCATGGTCAACACGTCTACCTGAGGCCCAGGTGTGGAACACAGTAATCATGTCCAGGTGAGTCCCCGGTGGTGACAAGAGTCACCACGTCCAGTTGAGGCCCAATTGCGGACCAGGATCACCAGGTACAGGGGAGGCCATTGAGAGAACCAGAGTCAACAGTTCGAGGTCAGGCGCAGGTGGCAACCAGGGTCAGCAGGTCCAAGTCAGGCCAAAGTGGGGTTCACAGTCACTAGGGCACAGTGAGACCCAGAGGGGGACCAGAGTCACCTTGTCCAGGTGAGGTCCAGTTGTGGAACACAGTCACCGGGTCCCAATTTTGCCCAGTTGAGGACCATGCTCAACAGGGCCAGTTGAGGCCCAGATGGGGACCGGAGTCCCCAAATTCAGTTGAAGCCCAGTTGGGGACCACAGTCACCAGATCCAGGGTAGTCTCAGGTGGAGACCAGAATCATCAGGTCCTGGTGAGGTGCAGGTGGCATCCACACTCACCAAGTCCCGGTGAGGCCCTGGTGGGGACCAGAGTCACGAGGTACATGAGAAGCTAGAAACACTTGGGATCCCTGGGTGGCACAGCGGTTTGGCGCCTGCCTTTGGCCCAGGGCGCGATCCTGGAGACCCGGGATCGAATCCCACGTCGGGCTCCCGGTGCATGGAGCCTGCTTCTCCCTCTGCCTGTGTCTCTGCCGCGCTCTCTCTCTATGATTATCATAAATAATAAAAATTAAAAAAAAAGATGCTAGAAACACTGCGGCCAACAGTTCCACATGATCTCCATGTGGGAACGAGAATCACCAGTTACAGGTGAGGACCAGGTGGAGATCCGACTCACCATATCCAGGTGAGACCTAGGTGGAAAACAGTGTCACCATGTCCAGGTGTGTCCCAGGTGAAGACCAGAGTTAATAGGTCCGGCTGGGTCACTGTTAGTGAACAGTGTAACCATATCCTGATGCTACCCAGGTGGGTAGCAGAGACACCAGGTCCTGGTGAGGCCCAAGTGGGACCAGAGACATGCGGTCCAGGTGAGGTCCCGATGGGAACCACAGTCACTAGGTCAGGTGAGGCCATGCTTAGTATCAGAGTCACCAGTTACAGGTGAGGCCCAGTTGGAGCCAGAATCACCTGGTACAGAGAGGCCAAAGTCATGGCCAGAGTTACCAGGATCAGGTCAGTCCCAGTGGGGAACAGAGTAACCATGTCCCGTTGATGCCCAGATAGAACAAGCGTCACAGGTCCAGATGAGGCGCAGGTGGGGAGCATATTCACTAGTTCCCGGTGAGGCCCACTTGAGGACCAGAGTCACCAGGTCTAGTAGAGGCCTAGAGGGGTACCAGATTCACCTGGTCTAGGTGACATCCAGATGGGGACCAGAGTCACCATGTCAGGCTGAGGCCCAGAGGGGATCCAGAGTTATCATGTCCAGGTGAGGCTCAGGTGTGGAACAGAGTATCCAGTTCATAATGGTCCACAGGTGAGGACCAGAGTCACCAGACCTGGGAGAGGCCCAGTTAGGATCAGAGTTACCACTTCCAGGTGAGGCCAAGAAGGTGTCCACAGCAATCAGGTCCAGGTGGGGAACAAACTCACCAGGACTAGGTGATGCCCAGGTGGTGACCAGATTTACCAGTTCCGGGTGAGGACTAGGTAAGGACCACATTCACCAGGTCCAAGTGAGGCCCACGTGGGGACCTGTGTCACCAGGCATGGGTAAGATCCAGGTGGGAACCCCACTCACCAGGTCAAGATGTCCCGATGATGCCCAGGTAGGGACCAGAGTTACCAGGTCCAGGTGAGGCAAACCAGCAGGCCATGCAGTGGAACCATTTCCCGATGATGCCCAGTGAGTGACCAGAGTCACCAGATCCAAATGAGGCCCAGATGGAGCATATTCACTAGGTCCCCGTGAGGCCCAGTAGAGGACAAGAGTCACCGGATCTGGTTGATGCCTAGAGGGGTTCCAGAATCACCTGGTCCAGGTGACATCCAGATGGGGACCAGATCACCAGGTCAGGGTGAGGCCCAGAGAGGTCCCAGAGACATCATGTCCAGGTGAGGCTCAGGTGTGGAACAGAGTCACCAGGTACCAATGATGCCCAGGTGAGGACGAGAGTCACCAGCTCTGGGTGACGCACAGATAGGATCAGAGTCACCTGTTGAAGGTGAGGAAAAGAAAGAGTCCAGAGCAATCAGGTCCAGGTGGGGAACATAGTCCCCAGGACTGGGTAGGCCCAGATGGGGACCAGATTCACCAGGTCTAGGTGAGGCCCAGGTTGTGACCAGATTCCCCGGGTCTGGGAGAAGACCAGGTAAGGGCCAGATTCACCAGGTCCAAGAGGACCACGTGGGGACCTGAGTCACCAGGTATGTGTGAGGCCCAGGTGGCATCCCACTAACCAAGTCCAGGTGAGGCCAACCTGCAGGCCAGAGTCACCAGATCCAGGTGAGGCCCTAGTGGGGCTAGAGTCACCATGTTAATGTGAGTCTACAAGTACACCACAGTCACCAGGTCCAGGTGTTGTTCATGTGGGAACGAGAGTCACAAGGTCCAGGTGAGACCCAGGTGTGGATGACAGTCTCCAAGTCCAGATTGAGGCCTAGGTGGGGGGACCAGAGTCATCGGGACGAGTTGAGGCCAAAGTATGGAGCAAAATTATCATGTCCAAGTGAGGCCCAGGTGGGGAACAGAGTAAAAATGTCCCATTGATGCCAGGTGGGAAAAGAGTCACAAGGTCCAGACGAGGCCTAAGTAAGGAGTAGATTCACCAGGTCCTGTTGAGGCCCAGTTGAGGATCAGTGTCCCCAGCTCTGGGTGATTCCCAGAGGGGGACCAGAGTCACCCGGTTCTGCTGTGAGTCAGGTGGGGACCAGAGTCACCACGTCAGGATGAGGCCCAGAGGTTAACGAGAATCACTAGGTCCAGGTGAGGCCCCGATGTGGAACTGAGAATACAGGTCCCATGATGCACATAGGAGGACCTGAGTCACCAGGCCCACGGGAGGTCCTTGTGAGAACCAGTCACCTCGTCCAGGTGAAGCCCAGGTGGGACAACAGTCAACAGGTCCAGGTGAGGCCGTGGTACATAAGAGAGTATCCAGGTCCCAATGATGCCCAGGTAAGGACCAGAGTCAACAGGTCCAGGAGAGGCCCAAATATGGATCAGAGTCATTGTGTTCCAGGTGAGGCCAGATGGAGACCACAGGAACCAGGTCCAGAGAGCCCCATATGGGAAACAGAGCCACCAGATCCAGGTGAGGTCCAGGTGGGACCACAGTCACAAAGTCCAGGTGAGACGCAGGTGGCAACAGGATTCACCAAATCCAGGTGAGGCCCAGGTGGCGCCCAGTCACCAGATCCTGGTGCGGACCAGCTTAGGACCAGATTCACCAGGCGCAAGTGAATCCCAAGGGGTGACCAGAGTCACCAGGTAAGGGTGAGGCCTAGAGGGGGAACCAGAGTAACCAGTTTAGTTTGAGGACCAGAATGGGACCAGAGGTCCCTGGTCAAAGTGAGGCCCAATTGTGGAATAGAGTATCCAGGTCCCAATGATGCCTGGGTGTGGACCAGAGTCACTAGGGCCTTGCAGGCCCAGATGGGGAGCAGAATCACTAGGTCCTGTTGAGGCATAGAATAAGACCAGAGTCACCAGTATCAGGTGAGCGCCTTGTTGGAACCAGAGCCACTCTATCCAGCTGAGTCCCAGGTCCATGTGAGGCCCACGTGAGGACCGGATTCATCAGGACGAATTGAGGCATAGCTGGGGACAAGAGTCACCAGGTTTGGGTGCGGCCTAGGTGGTGCAAGATTCAGCAGTTCTGAGTAGTTCAAAGTGGGGACGAGAGACACCAGGTCCATGTGAGGCCAAACTGAGGACCAGAGTCACCAGATAGAGGTGAGGCCCAGAACGGGACGAGAATCACTAGGACCAGGTGAAGCCCCGATGTGGAACTGAGAAACCAGGTGAATGATGCCCATATGAGGACCTGAGTCACCAGGTCCAGGTGATGTCCCTGTGGGAACCAGTCACCTCGTCCAGGTGAGGCCCAGGTAGGACCACAGTCACCAGGGCCAGGTGAGGCCCAGATATATAAGAGAGTATCCAGTTCCCATTGATGACCAGCTAAGGACCATTGTCAACAAGTCCAGATGAGGCGCAGGTGGGAAGCATACTCACTAGGTTCCGGTGAGGGCCAGTTGAAGACCAGAGTCACCAGGTCTAGTTGAGGCCTAGAGGGTTTCCAGATTCACCTGGTCTAGGTGACATCCAGATGGGGACCAGAGTCACCATATCAGGGTGAGGCCAAGAGGGGATCCAGAGTCATCATGTGCAGGTGAGGCTCAGGCGTGGAACAGAGTATGCAGGTCATAATGGTCCACAGGTGAAGACCAGAGTCAACAGATCTGGCTGAGGCCGTTAGGATCAGAGTCATCAGTTCCAGGTGAGGCCAAGAAGGAGTCCACAGCAATCAGGTCCAGGTGGGGAACAAAAACACCAGGACCTGGTGAGGCACAGATGGGGAGCAGATTCACCAGGTCCAGGTGAGGCCCAGGTGGTGACCAGGGTTACCAGTTCCAGGTGAGGATAAGGTAAGGACCAGATTCACCAGGTCCAATTTCGGCCCACGTGGGGACCTTTGTCACCAGGTATGGGTGAGGCCCAGGTGGCAACCCCACTCACCAGTTCCAGGTGAGGCCAACCTGCAGGCCATGTAGAGGAACCATGTCCCGTTGATACCCAGGTAGGGACCAGAGATACCAGGACCAGGTGAGGCCAACCTGCAACCATGCAGTGGAACCATGTCCCGATGATGCCCAGTTAGGGTCCAGAGTCACCAGGTCCAAATGAGGCCCAGATGGAGCATATTCACTAGATCCAGGTGAGGCCAAGTTGAGGACAAGAGTCACCAGATCTGGTTGAGGCCTAGAGCCATACCAGAAACACCTGGTACAGGTGACATCCAGATGGGGACCAGAGTCACCAGGTCAGGGTGAGGCCCAGAGAGGTTCCAGAGTCATCATGTCCAGGTGAGGCTCAGGTGTGAAACAGAGTCACCAGGTACCAATGATGCCCAGGTGAGGACCAGAGTCACCAGGTATGGGTGACGCACAGATAGGATCAGAGTCACCAGTTCCAGGTGAGGCCAAGAAAGAGTCCACAGCAATCAGGTCCAGGTGGGGAACAAAGGCACCAAGACTGGGTGAGGCCCAGATGGGGACCAGATTCAACAAGTCCAAGTGAAGCCCAGGTGGTGACCAGAGTCCCCGGGTCTGGGAGAGGACCAGGTAAGAACCAGATTCACTAGGTCCATGAGACACACGTGGGGACCTGAGTCACCAGGTATGGGTGAGGCCCAGGTGGCAACCCCACTCACCAGGTCCAGGGTGGCCAGCCTGCAGGCCAGAGTCACCAGATCCAGGTGAGGCCCTAGTGGGGCCAGAGTCACCAGGTTAATGTGAGTCTACAAGTACACCACAGTGACCAGGTCCAGATGTGGTTCATGTGGGAACAAGAGTCACCAGGTCCAGGTGAGACCCAGGGGGGACCACAGTCACCAGGTCCAGATTGAGGATTAGTTGGGGGGACCAGAGTCATCGGGACCAGTTGAGGCCAAAGTGTGGAGCAAAGTTATCATGTCAAGGTGAGGCCCAGGTGGGGAACAGAGTAACCATGTCCCATTGATATCAGGTGGGAAAAGAGTCACAAGGTCCAGATGAGGCATATTTGAGGAGTAGATTCACCAGGTCCTGTTCAGGCCAGGTTGAGAACTAGTGTCCCCAGCTCCGGGTGAGTCCCAGAGGGGGACCAGAGTTATCCGGTTCTGGTGATATCCAGATGGGGACCAGAGTCACCATGTCATGGTGAAGCCCAGAGTGGATCCAGAGTCATCATGTTCATGTGAGCCTCAGGTGTGGAACAGAGTATCCAGGTCATAATGGTCCACAGGTGAGGACCAGAATCACATGATCTGGGTGAGGCCCAGCTACGATCAGAGTTACCACTTACAGGTGAGGCCAAGAAGGAGTCCACAGCAATCAGGTCCAGGTGGGGAACAAAGTCACCAGGAATGGGTGAGGCCCAGATGGGGACCAGATTCACCAGGCCCAGGTGATTCCCAGGTGGTGACCAGAGTTAGCAGTTCCGGGGGAGGACCAGGTAAGGACCAGATTCACCAGGTTCAAGTGAGGCCCACGTGGGCACCTGTGTCACAAGGTATGGGTGAGGCCCAAGTGGCAACCCCACTCACCAGGTCCAGGTGAGGCCACCCTGCAGGCAATGCAGAGGAAGAGTGTCCCGATGATGCCCAGGCAGGGACTTGAGTTACCAGGTCCAGGTGAGGCCAACTTGCAGGCCATGCAGTGGAACCATGTCCCGATGATGCCCAGGGAGGAACCAGAATCACCAGGTCCAAATGAGGCCCAGATGGAGCATATTCACTAGGTCCAGGTGAGGCCCATTTGAGGACCAGAGTCACCAGATCTGGTTGAGTCCTAGAGGGGTACCAGAATCCCCGGTTCCAGGTGATATCCAGATGGCGACCAGGGTCACCAGGTCAGGGTAGGCCCAGAGAGCTTCCAGAGTCATCAGGTCCAGGTGAGGCTCAGGTGTGGAACAGAGTCACCAGGTACCGATGATGCCCATGTGAGGACCAGATTCACCAGGCCTGAGTCACGCGCAGAGAGGATAAGAGTCACCAGTTCCAGGTGAGGCCAAGAAAGAGTCCAAGCAATTAGGTCCAGGTCGGGAACAAAGTCACCAGGCCTGGGAGAGGCCCAGAAGGGGACCAGGTTCACCAGTTCCAGGTGAGGCCCAGGTAGTGACCAGAGTCCCCGGGTCTTGGAGAGGACCAGGTAAGGACCAGATTCACTAGGTCCAAGAGGCCCACGTGGGGACCTGAGGCACCAGGTATGGGTGATGCCAGGTGGCAACCCCACTCACCAGGTCCATGTGAGACCAACCAGCAGGCCAGAGTCACCAGATCCAGGTGAGGCCCTAGTGGGACAGGAGTCACCAGGTAAATGTGAGTCCACAAGGATACCACAGTCACCAGGTCCAGGTGTGGTTTATATGGGAACGAGAGTCACCAGGTCCAGGTGAGAACCTTGTGGGGACCACAGTCACCAGGTCAAGATTGAGGCCTAGGTGGGGGGACCAGAGTCATCAGGACCAGTTGAGGCCAAAGTGTGGAGCAAAGTTATCATTTCCAGGTGAGTCCGGGTGGGGAACAGAGTAACCATGTCCCATTGATGCCAGGTGGGAAAAGTGTCACAAGGTCCAGACGAGACCTAAGTGAAGAGTAGATTCACCATGTCCTGTTGAGTTCCAGTTGAGGACCAGTGTCCCCAGCACCGGTTGAGTCCCAGAGGGGGACCAGAGTCATCCGGTTCTGGTGATATCCAGGTGGGGACAAGAGTCACCACGTCAGGGTGAGGCCCAGAGTGGGACGAGAATCAATAGGTCCAGGTGAGGCCCCGATGTGGAACTGAGAAACCAGGTCCCATGATGCCCATATGAGGACCTGATTCACCAGGTCCAGGTGAGGTCCCTGGGGGAACCCGTCACCTCGTCCAGGTGAAGCCCAGGTGGAATCATAGTCAACAGGGCCAGGGGAGGCCAAAATATATAAGAGAGTATCCATGTCCCAATGATGCCCAGGTAAGGACCAGAGTCAACAGGTCCAGGAGAGGCCCAAATATGGATCAGAGTCATTGTGATCCAGGTGAGGCCAGATGGAGACCACAGGAACCAGGTCCAGGGGAGCACCATATGGGAACCAAGCAACCAGATCCAGGTGAGGTCCAGGTGGGACCACAGTTACAAGGACCAGGTGAGGCGCACGGGGCAACAGGATTCACCAAGTCCAGGTGAGGCCCAGGTGGCGACCAGTCACCATCCAGGTGCGGACCTGTTAAGGATCAGATTCACCAGGCCCAGGTGAAGCCCAAGGGGTGACCAGAGTCACCAGGTCAGGGTGAGGTTCAGAGGGGGAACCAGAGTAACCAGTTTAGTTTGAGGCCCAGAATGGGAACAGCGGTCCCTGTTCAAAGTGAGGCCCAGGTGTGGAATAGAGTATCCAGGTACCAATGATGCCTGAGTGAGGACCAGAGTCACTATGACCATGCAGGCCCAGATGGGGAACAGAAGCACTAGGTCCTGGTGAGGCATAGAGTAAGACCACAGTCAGCAGTATCAGGTGAGCCCCTTGTGGGAACCAGAGCCACTCTTTCCAGCTGAGTCCCAGGTACATGTGAGGTCCACGTGAGGACCAGATTCATCAGGTCGAATTGAGGAATAGCTAGGGAAAAGAGTCACCAGGTCTGGGTGCGTAATAGGTGGGGTAAGATTCAGCAGTTCTGAGTTAGGTCAAAGTGGGCAAGAGAGACACCAAGTCCAAGAGAGGTCCAGATTGGGACCAGAGTCACCAGATCCAGGTGAAGTCCAGATGGTGACCATTGTCTCCAGATCCAGGTGAAGCTCAGGTGGGGACCAGCGTCTCTAGGTCCAGATGAGGCCCAGGTGAGGACCAGAGTTACCAGGTACACGTGAGGCCCCGGTGGGAATCAGAGGCAACAGGTCCATGTGAGGCCGGCTTGGGGACCACGGTCAACAGGTCTACTTGAGGCCCAGGTGTGGAACACAGTGAGCAGGTCCAGGTGAGTTCCCATGGTGACAAGAGTCACCACGTCCAGGTGAGGCCCAGGTTCGGACCAGGATCACTAGGTACAGGGGAGGCCCTTGAAAGTACCAGAGTCCACAGTTCGAGGTCAGGCGCAGGTTTCAACCAGGGTCAGCAGGTCTAAGTCGGGGGAAAGTGGGGTTCACAGTCACGAGGGCATGGTGAGACCCATAGGGGCACCAGAGTCACGTGGTCCAGGTGAGGTCCAGTTGTGGAACACAGTCACAGGGTCCCAATTTTGCGCTTTTGAGGACCATGGTCAACAGGGCCAGGTGAGGCTCAGATGGGGACCAGAGTCCCCAAATCCAGGTGAAGCACAGGTGGGGACCACAGTCACCAGATCCAGGGTAGTCTCAGGTGCAGACCAGAATCACCAGGTCCAGGTGAGGTGCAGGTGGCAACCACACTCACCAGGTCACGGTGAGGCCCTCGTGGGGACCAGTGTCACAAGGTACATGACAAACTAGAAACACCGCAGCCACCAGGTCCACATGATGTCCATGTGGGAATGAGAATCAACAGTTATAGGTTAGGACCAGGTGGGTATCTGACTCACCATTTCCAGGTGAGACCCAGGTGATAACGAGTGTCACCATGTCCAGGTGTGGCCCAGGTGAAGACCAGAGTTAATAGGTCTGGCTGGGTCACTGTTAGTGAACAGTGTAACCATATCCTGATGCTACCCAGGTGGGTACCAGAGACACCAGGCCCTGGTGAGGCGCAGGTGGGACCAGAGACATGAGGTCCATGTGAGGTCCCGATGGGAACCACAGTCATAAGGTCAGGAGAGGCCATGCTTTGGATCAGAGTCACCAGTTACAGGTGAGGCCCAGGTGGAGCCAGAGTCACCTTGTACAGAAGAGGCCAAAGTCAGGACCAGAGTTACCAGGATCAGGTCAGTCCCAGTGGGGAACAGAGTAACCATGTCCCGATGATGCCCAGGTAGACCCAGCTTCACCAGGTCCAGATGAGGCACAGGTGGGGAGCATATTCACTAGGTCTCGGTGACACCAGTTGAGGACAAGTGTCACCAGGTCTATTTGAGCCCTAGAGGGGTAACAGATTCACCTGGTCTAGGTGACATCCAGATGGGCACCAGAGTCACCATGTCAGGCTGAGGCCCAGAGGGAATCCAGATTCATCATGTCCAGGTGAGGCTCAGGTGTGGAACAGAGTATCCAGACCATAATGTTCCAAGGTGAGGACCAGAGTCACCAGATCTGGGTGAGGCCCAGTTAGGATCAGAGTCACCAGTTCCAGGTGAGGCCAAGAAGGAGTCCACAGCAATCAGGTCCAGGTGGGGAACAAAGTCACCAGGACTGGGTTAGGCCCAGATGGGGAGCAGATTCACCAGGCCCACGTGATTCCCAGGTGGTGACCAGATTTTCCAGTTCCTGGGAGGACCAGGTAAGGACCAGATTCACCAGTTCCAATTCAGGCCCAAGTGGGGACCTGTGTCACCAGGTATGGGTGAGGCACATTTGGCAACCACACTCACCACCTCCAGGTGAGGCCAACCTGCAGGCCATGCAGAGGAACCGTGTCCTGATTATGCCCAGGTAGGGACCAGAGTTACCAAGTCCAGGTGAGGCCAAACTGCAGGCCATGCAGTGGAACCATGTCCCGATGATGCCCAGGTAGGGACCAGAGTTACCAGGTCCAGGTGAGGCCAACTTGCAGGCCAATGCAGTGGAACCATGTCCCGATGTTGCCCAGGGAGGGACCAGAGTCACCAGGTCCAAATGAGGCCCAGATGGAGCATATTCACTAGGTCCAGGTGAGGCCCATGTGAGGACCAGAGTCACCAGATCTGGTTGAGGCCAGAGGGGTACCTAATCACCTGGTCAAGGTAACATCCAGATGGGGACCAGAGTCATCATGTCCAGGTGAGGCTCAGGTGTGGAACAGAGTCACCAGGTACCAATGATGCCCAGATGAGGACCAGAGTCACCAGATCTGGGTGACGCGCAGATAGGATCAGAGTCACCAGTTCCAGGTGAGGCAAAGAAAGAGTCCACAGCAATCGGGTCCAGGTGGGGAACAAAGTAACCAGGTCTGGGTGAGGCCCAGATGCGGACCAGATTCACCTTGTCCAGGTGAGGTCCAGGTGATGACCAGAGTCCCCAGGTTGGGAGAGGACCAGGTAAGGACCAGATTCACCAGATCTGCATGACGCGCAGATAGGATTAGAGTCACCAGTACCAGGTGAGGCCAAGAAAGAGTCCATAGCAACCAGGTCCAGGTGGGGAACAAATTCAGCAGGACTGGGTGAGGCCCAAATGGGGACCTGATTCATCAGGTCCACGTGAGGCCCAGGTGGTGACCAGCGTCCCCGGTTCTGGGAGAGGAGCAGGTAAGGACCAGATTCACCAGGTCCAAGAGGCCCCCGTGGGGACCTCTGTCACTTGGTATGGGTGAGGCCAAGGTGGCACCCCACTCACCAAGTCCAGGTAAGGCAAACCTGCAGGCCAGAGTCACCAGATCCAGGTGAGGCCCTAGTGTGGACCGGAGTCACCAGGTAAATGTGAGCCTACAAGAACACCACAGTCACCAGGTCCAGGTGTGGTTCATGTGGGAACGAGAGTCACCACGTCCAGGTGAGAAGCAGCTGAAGACTCGAGATAATAGGTCCGACTGGGTCACTGTTAGTGAACAGTGTAACCATATCCCGATGCTACCCAGGTGGGTACCAGAGACACTAGGTCCTGGTGAGGCCCAGGTGGGACCAGAGACATGAGGTCCAGGTGAGTTACCGATGTGAACCACAGTCACCAGGTCAGGTGAGGCCATGCATAGGATGAGAGTCACCAGTTACATTTGAGGCCAAGAAAGAGTCCACAGCAAATAGGTCCCGGTGTGGAACAAAGTCACCAAGAATGGGTGAGGCCCAGATGGGGATCAGATTCACCAGGTCCAGGTGAGGCCCAGGTGGTGACCAGAGACCCCGGTTCTGGGAGAGGACCAGGTAAGGACCGGATGCACCAGGTCCAAGAGGCCCACGTGGGGACCTGAGTCACCTGATATGGGTGAGGCCCAGGTGGGAACCCCACTCAGGAGGTCCAGGTGAGGCCAACCTGCAGGCCAGAGTCACCAGATCCAGGTGAGGCCCTAGTGGGGCCAGAGTCACCAGGTTAATGGGAGTCTACAAGTACACCACAGTCACCAGGTCCAGGTGTGGTTCATGTGGGAACGAGAGTCACAAGGTCCAGGTGAGACCCAGGTGTGGATGACAGTCTCCAGGTCCAGATTGAGGCCTAGGTGGGGGGACCAGAGTCATCGGGACGAGTTGAGGCCAAAGTATGGAGCAAAGTTATCATGTCCAAGTGAGGCCCAGGTGGGGAACAGAGTAAAAATGTCCCAATGATGCCAGGTGGGAAAAGAGTCACAAGGTCCAGACGAGGCCTAAGTGAGGAGTAGATTCACCAGGTCCTGTTGAGGCCCAGTTGAGGATCAGTGTCCCCAGCTCTGGGTGATTCCCAGAGGGGGACCAGAGTCACCCGGGTCTGGTGTGATTCAAGTGGGGACCAGAGTCACCACGTCAGGATGAGGCCCAGAGTGGGACGAGAGGCAGTAGGTCCAGGTGAGTCCCCGATGTGGAACTGAGAAACCAGGTCCCATGATGCCCATATGAGGACCTGAGTCACCAGGTCCAGGTGAGGTACCTGTGGGAACCCGTCACCTCGTCCAGGTGAAGCCCAGGTGGGACCATAGTCAACAGGTCCAGGGGAGGCCAAAATATATAAGAGTGTATCCAGATCCCAATGTTGCCCAGGTAAGGACCAGAGTCAACAGGTCCAGGAGAGGCCCAAATATGGATCAGAGTCATTGTGTTCCAGGTGAGGCCAGATGGAGACCACAGGAACCAGGTCCAGGGGAGCCCCATATGGGAACCAAGCAACCAGATCCAGGTCAGGTCCAGGTGGGACCACAGTTACAAGGACCAGGTGAGGCGCACGGGCAACAGGATTCACCGAGTCCAGGTGAGGCCCAGGTGGCGACCAGTCACCATCCAGGTGCGGACCTGCTAAGGATCAGATTCACCAGGCCCAGGTGAAGCCCAAGGGGTGATCAGAGTCACCAGGTAAGGGTGAGGTTCAGAAGGGTAACCAGAATAACCAGTTTAGTTTGAGGCCCAGAATGGGACCAGAGGTCCCTGTTCAAAGTGAGGCCCAGGTGTGGAATAGAGTATCCAGGTACCAATGATGCCTGAGTGAGGACCAGAGTCACTATGGCCATGCAGGCCCAGATGGAGAACAGAAGCACTAGGTCCTGGTGACACATAGAGTATGACCACAGTCAGCAGTATCAGGTGAGCCCCTTGTGGGAACCAGAGCCACTCTTTCCAGCTGAGTCCCAGGTACATGTGAGGTCCACGTGAGGACCAGATTCATCAGGTCGAATTGAGGAATAGCTAGGGAAAAGAGTCACCAGGTCTGGGTGCGTAATAGGTGGGGCAAGATTCAGCAGTTCTGAGTTAGGTCAAAGTGGGCAAGAGAGACACCAAGTCCAGGAGAGGTCCAGATTGGGACCAGAGTCACCAGATCCAGGTGAAGTCCAGATGGGGACCAGAGTCTCCAGATCCAGGTGAAGCCCAGGTGGGGACCAGAGTCTCTAGGTCCAGATGAGGCCCAGGTGAGGACCAGAGTTACCAGGTACACGTGAGGCCCCGGTGAGGATCAGAGGCAACAGGTCCATGTGAGGCCGGCTTGGGGACCATGGTCAACAGGTCTTCTTGAGGCCCAGGTGTGGAACACAGTAAGCAGGTCCAGGTGAGTCCCCATGGTGACAAGAGTCACCACGTCCAGGTGAGGCCCAGGTTCGGACCAGGATCACTAGGTACAGGGGAGGCCCTTGAAAGAACCAGAGTCAACAGTTCAAGGTCAGGCGCAGGTTTCAACCAGGGTCAGCAGGTCTAAGTCAGGGGAAAGTGGGGTTCACAGTCACTAGGGCATGGTGAGACCCATAGGGGCACCAGAGTCACGTGGTCCAGGTGAGGTCCAGTTGTGGAACACAGTCATAGGGTCCCAATTTTGCGCAGTTGAGGACCATGGTCAACAGGGCCAGGTGAGGCTCAGATGGGGACCAGAGTCCCCAAATCCAGGTGAAGCACAGGTGGGGACCACAGTCACCAGATCCAGGGTAGCCTCAGGTGCAGAGGAGAATCACCAGGTCCAGGTGAGGTGCAGGTGGCAACCACACTCACCTGGTCCCGGTGAGACCCTGGTGGGGACCAGTGTCACAAGGTACATGACAAACTAGAGACACCGCAGCCACCAGGTCCACATGATGTCCATGTGGGAATGAGAATCAACAGTTATAGGTTAGGACCAGGTGGGTATCTGACTCACCATTTCCAGGTGAGACCCAGGTGGGAACGAGTGTCACCATGTCCACGTGGGGCCCAGGTGAAGACCAGAGTTAATAGGTCCGGCTGGGTCACTCTTAGTGAACAGTGTAACCATATCCTGATGCTACCCAGGTGGGTACCAGAGACACCAGGCCCTGGTATGAGGTCCAGGTGAGGTCCCGATGGGAACCACAGTCATAAGGTCAGGAGAGGCCATGATTTGGATCAGAGTCACCAGTTACAGGTGAGGCCCTGGTGGAGCCAGAGTCACCTTGTACAGAAGAGGCGAAAGTCAGGACCAGAGTTACCAGGACCAGGTCAGTCCCAGTGGGGAACAGAGTAACCATGTCCCGATGATGCCCAGGTAGACCCAGCGTCACCAGGTCCAGATGAGGCGCAGGTGGGGCGCATATTCACTAGGTCTCGGTGACACCCAGTTGAGGACCAGTGTCACCAGGTCTATTTGAGCCCTAGAGGGGTAACAGATGCACCTGGTCTAGGTGACATCCAGATGGGGACCAGAGTCACCATGTCAAGCTGAGGCCCAGAGGGGATCCAGAGTCATCATGTCCAGGTGAGTCTTAGGTGTGGAACAGAGTCACCAGGTAACAATGATGCCCAGGTGAGGACCATAGTCACCAGGTCCAGATTGAGGCCTAGGTGGGGGGAACAGATTCATCAGGACAAGTTGAGGCCAAAGTGTGGAGCAAAGTTATCATGTCCAGGTGATGTCTAGATGGGGAACAGAGTAACCATGTCCCATTGATGCCAGGTGGGAAAAAAGTCACCAGGTACAGATGAGACCTAAGTGAGGACTAGATTCACCAGGTCCTGTTGAGGCCCAGTTGAGCACCAGTGTCCCCAGCTCGGGGTGACTCCCAGAGGGGGACCAGAGTCACCCGGTTCTGGTGATATCCAGGTGTGGACAAGACTCACCACGTCAGCGTGAGGCCCAGAGGGGGACGAGAATCACTAGTTTCAGGTGAGGCCCCTATGTGGAGCTGAGAAAAAAGGTCCCATAATGCCCAAATGAGGACATGAGTTACCAGTTCCAGGTGAGGTCCCTGTGGGAACCAGTCACCTCGTCCTGGTGAGGCCTAGGTGGGACCACAGTCAACAGGTCCAGGTGAGGCCCAGGTATATAAGAGAGTATCCAGGTCCCAATGATGCCCAGGTAAGGACCAGAGTCAACAGGTCCAGGAGAGGCCCAAATATGGATCAGAGTCATTGTGTTCCAGGTGAGGCCAGATGGAGACCACAGGAACCAGGTCCTGGAGACCCCCATATGGGAACCAGAGCCACCAGATCCAGGTGATGTCCGGGTGGGACCACAGTCACAAGGTCCAGGTGATGCGCAGGTGGCAACAGGATTCACCAAGTCCAAGTAGGTCCAGGTGGCGACCAGTCACCACATCCAGGTGCGGACCAGCTAAGGACCAGATTCACCAGGTCCATGTGAAGACCAATGGGTGACCAGAGTCACCACGTTAGGGTGAGGCCCAGAGGGGGAACCAGAGTAACCAGTTTAGTTTGAGGCCCAGAATGGGACCAGAGGTCCCTGGTCAAAGTGAGGCCCAAGTGTGGAATAGAGTATCCAGTTCCCAATGATTCCTGGGTGAGGACCAGAGTCACTAGGGCCATGCAGGCCCAGATGGGGAACAGAATCACTAGGTCCTGGTGAGGCATAGGATAAGACCACAGTCACCAGTCTCAGGTGAACCCCTTGGGGGAACAAGAGCCACTCTATCCAGCTGACTCCCAGGTCCATGTGAGGCCCACGTGAGGGCCAGATTCATCTGGTCGAATTGAGGCATAGCTGGGGACAAGAGTCACCATGTCTTTGTGCGGCCTAGGTGGGGCAAGATTCAGCAGTTCTGAGTTAGGTCAAAGTGAGGACGAGAGACACCAGGTCCAAGTGAGGCCAAACTGAGGACCAGAGTCACCAGATCCCGGTGAGGTCCATGTTGGAAAGAGAGTCACCAGGTCCAGGAGAGGTCCATGTGGGGACCAGAGTCTCCAAATGCAGGTGAAGTCCAGGTGCGGACAAGAGTCACCAGATCCAGGTGAGCCCAGGTGGGGAACATAGTAACCATGTCCCATTGATGCCAGGTGGGAAAAGAGACACAAGGTACAGATGAGGCCTAAGTGAGGAGTAGATTCACCAGGTCCTGTTGAGGCCCATTTTAGGACCAGTGTCCCCAGCTCCGGGTGAGTCCCAGAAGGGGAGCAGAGTCACCCGGTTTGGTGATATCCAGGTGGGGACCAGAGTCACCACGTCAGGGGAAGCCCAGAGGGGGACGAGTTTCACTAGGTTCAGGTGAGGCCCCGATGAGGAACTGAGAAACCAGGTCCCATGATGCCCATATGAGGACCTGATTCACCAGGTCCAGGTGAGGCCAAACTGAGGACCAGAGTCACCAGATCCAGGTGAAGCCAAGATGGGGACCAGAATCACTAGGTCCAGATGAGGCCCAAGTGAGGACCAGTGTTACCAGGTACACGTGATGCCCCGGTGGGAATCAGAGGCAACAGGTCCATATGAGGTCAGCTTCGGTACCATGGTCAACAGGTCTACTTGAGGCCCAGGTGTGGAACACAGTAACCAGGTCCAGGTGAGTCCCCGGAGGTGACAAGAGTCACCACGTCCAGGTGAGTCCCAGGGGGGGACCAGGATCACCAGGTACAGGGGAAGCCCTTGAATGAACCAGAGTCAACAGTTCGAGGTCAGGCGCAGGTGTCAACCAGGGTCAGCAGGTCCAAGTCAGGCCAAAGTGGGATTCACAGTAACTAGGTCACGGTGAGACCCAGAGGGGGACCAGAGTCACCTGGTCCAGGTGAGGTCCAGGGGTGGAACACAGTTACCGGGTCCCAATTTTGCCAGTTGAGGACCATGGTTGACAGGGAAGGGTGAGGCCCAGATTGGGGATCCTCAATCTGGATCAGAGTCACCAGTTCCAGTTTAGGCTAAGAAGGAGTCCACAGCAATCAGGTCCAGTTTGACGCCTAGGTCGGCGGACCAGAGTCATCAGGACCAGTTGAGGCCAAAGTGTGAGCAAAGTTATCATGTCCAGGTGAGGCCCAGGTGGGGAACAGAGTAACCATGTCCCGATGATGCCCAGGTAGACCCAGCTTCACCAGGTCCAGATGAGGCACAGGTGGGGAGCATATTCACTAGGTCTCGGTGACACCAGTTGAGGACCAGTGTCACCAGGTCTATTTGAGCCCTAGAGGGGTAACAGATTCACCTGGTCTAGGTGACATCCAGATGGGCACCAGAGTCACCATGTCAGGCTGAGACCCAGAGGGAATCCAGAGTCATCATGTCCAGGTGAGGCTCAGGTGTGGAACAGAGTATCCAGACCATAATGTTCCAAGGTGAGGACCAGAGTCACCAGATCTGGGTGAGGCCCAGTTAGGATCAGAGTCACCAGTTCCAGGTGAGGCCAAGAAGGAGTCCACAGCAATCAGGTCCAGGTGGGGAACAAAGTCACCAGGACTGGGTTAGGCCCAGATGGGGAGCAGATTCACCAGGCCCACGTGATTCCCAGGTGGTGACCAGATTTTCCAGTTCCTGGGAGGACCAGGTAAGGACCAGATTCACCAGTTCCAATTCAGGCCCAAGTGGGGACCTGTGTCACCAGGTATGGGTGAGGCACAATTGGCAACCACACTCACCACCTCCAGGTGAGGCCAACCTGCAGGCCATGCAGAGGAACCGTGTCCTGATTATGCCCAGGTAGGGACCAGAGTTACCAAGTCCAGGTGAGGCCAAACTGCAGGCCATGCAGTGGAACCATGTCCCGATGATGCCCAGGTAGGGACCAGAGTTACCAGGTCCACGTGAGGCCAACTTGCAGGCCATGCAGTGGAACCATGTCCCGATGGTGCCCAGGGAGGGACCAGAGTCACCAGGTCCAAATGAGGCCCAGATGGAGCATATTCACTAGGTCCAGGTGAGGCCCATGTGAGGACCAGAGTCACCAGATCTGGTTGAGGCCAGAGGGGTACCTAATCACCTGGTCAAGGTAACATCCAGATGGGGACCAGAGTCATCATGTCCAGGTGAGGCTCAGGTGTGGAACAGAGTCACCAGGTACCAATGATGCCCAGATGAGGACCAGAGTCACCAGATCTGGGTGACGCGCAGATAGGATCAGAGTCACCAGTTCCAGGTGAGGCAAAGAAAGAGTCCACAGCAATCGGGTCCAGGTGGGGAACAAAGTAACCAGGTCTGGGTGAGGCCCAGATGCGGACCAGATTCACCTTGTCCAGGTGAGGTCCAGGTGATGACCAGAGTCCCCAGGTTGGGAGAGGACCAGGTAAGGACCAGATTCACCAGATCTGCATGACGCGCAGATAGGATTAGTGTCACCAGTACCAGGTGAGGCCAAGAAAGAGTCCATAGCAACCAGGTCCAGGTGGGGAACAAATTCAGCAGGACTGGGTGAGGCCCAAATGGGGACCTGATTCATCAGGTCCACGTGAGGCCCAGGTGGTGACCAGCGTCCCCGGTTCTGGGAGAGGAGCAGGTAAGGACCAGATTCACCAGGTCCAAGAGGCCCCCGTGGGGACCTCTGTCACTTGGTATGGGTGAGGCCAAGGTGGCACCCCACTCACCAAGTCCAGGTAAGGCAAACCTGCAGGCCAGAGTCACCAGATCCAGGTGAGGCCCTAGTGTGGACCGGAGTCACCAGGTAAATGTGAGCCTACAAGAACACCACAGTCACCAGGTCCAGGTGTGGTTCATGTGGGAACGAGAGTCACCACGTCCAGGTGAGAAGCAGCTGAAGACTCGAGATAATAGGTCCGACTGGGTCACTGTTAGTGAACAGTGTAACCATATCCCGATGCTACCCAGGTGGGTACCAGAGACACTAGGTCCTGGTGAGGCCCAGGTGGGACCAGAGACATGAGGTCCAGGTGAGTTACCGATGTGAACCACAGTCACCAGGTCAGGTGAGGCCATGCATAGGATGAGAGTCACCAGTTACATGTGAGGCCAAGAAAGAGTCCACAGCAAATAGGTCCCGGTGTGGAACAAAGTCACCAAGAATGGGTGAGGCCCAGATGGGGATCAGATTCACCAGGTCCAGGTGAGGCCCAGGTGGTGACCAGAGACCCCGGTTCTGGGAGAGGACCAGGTAAGGACCGGATTCACCAGGTCCAAGAGGCCCACGTGGGGACCTGAGTCACCAGGTATGGGTGAGGCCCAGGTGGGAACCCCACTCAGGAGGTCCAGGTGAGGCCAACCTGCAGGCCAGAGTCACCAGATCCAGGTGAGGCCCTAGTGGGGCCAGAGTCACCAGGTTAATGGGAGTCTACAAGTACACCACAGTCACCAGGTCCAGGTGTGGTTCATGTGGGAACGAGAGTCACAAGGTCCAGGTGAGACCCAGGTGTGGATGACAGTCTCCAGGTCCAGATTGAGGCCTAGGTGGGGGGACCAGAGTCATCGGGACGAGTTGAGGCCAAAGTATGGAGCAAAGTTATCATGTCCAAGTGAGGCCCAGGTGGGGAACAGAGTAAAAATGACCCAATGATGCCAGGTGGGAAAAGAGTCACAAGGTCCAGACGAGGCCTAAGTGAGGAGTAGATTCACCAGGTCCTGTTGAGGCCCAGTTGAGGATCAGTGTCCCCAGCTCTGGGTGATTCCCAGAGGGGGACCAGAGTCACCCGGTTCTGGTGTGAGTCAAGTGGGGACCAGAGTCACCACGTCAGGATGAGGCCCAGAGTGGGACGAGAGGCACTAGGTCCAGGTGAGTCCCCGATGTGGAACTGAGAAACCAGGTCCCATGATGCCCATATGAGGACCTGAGTCACCAGGTCCAGGTGAGGTCCCTGTGGGAACCCGTCACCTCGTCCAGGTGAAGCCCAGGTGGGACCATATTCAACAGGTCCAGGGGAGGCCAAAATATATAAGAGAGTATCCAGATCCCAATGATGCCCAGGTAAGGACCAGAGTCAACAGGTCCAGGAGAGGCCCAAATATGGATCAGAGTCATTGTGTTCCAGGTGAGGCCAGATGGAGACCACAGGAACCAGGTCCAGGGGAGCCCCATATGGGAACCAAGCAACCAGATCCAGGTGAGGTCCAGGTGGGACCACAGTTACAAGGACCAGGTGAGGCGCACGGGCAACAGGATTCACCGAGTCCAGGTGAGGCCCAGGTGGCGACCAGTCACCATCCAGGTGCGGACCTGCTAAGGATCAGATTCACCAGGCCCAGGTGAAGCCCAAGGGGTGACCAGAGTCACCAGGTAAGGGTGAGGTTCAGAAGGGTAACCAGAATAACCAGTTTAGTTTGAGGCCCAGAATGGGACCAGAGGTCCCTGTTCAAAGTGAGGCCCAGGTGTGGAATAGAGTATCCAGGTACCAATGATGCCTGAGTGAGGACCAGAGTCACTATGGCCATGCAGGCCCAGATGGAGAACAGAAGCACTAGGTCCTGGTGACACATAGAGTATGACCACAGTCAGCAGTATCAGGTGAGCCCCTTGTGGGAACCAGAGCCACTCTTTCCAGCTGAGTCCCAGGTACATGTGAGGTCCACGTGAGGACCAGATTCATCAGGTCGAATTGAGGAATAGCTAGGGAAAAGAGTCACCAGGTCTGGGTGCGTAATAGGTGGGGCAAGATTCAGCAGTTCTGAGTTAGGTCAAAGTGGGCAAGAGAGACACCAAGTCCAGGAGAGGTCCAGATTGGGACCAGAGTCACCAGATCCAGGTGAAGTCCAGATGGGGACCAGAGTCTCCAGATCCAGGTGAAGCCCAGGTGGGGACCAGAGTCTCTAGGTCCAGATGAGGCCCAGGTGAGGACCAGAGTTACCAGGTACACGTGAGGCCCCGGTGGGGATCAGAGGCAACAGGTCCATGTGAGGCCGGCTTGGGGACCATGGTCAACAGGTCTTCTTGAGGCCCAGGTGTGGAACACAGTAAGCAGGTCCAGGTGAGTCCCCATGGTGACAAGAGTCACCACGTCCAGGTGAGGCCCAGGTTCGGACCAGGATCACTAGGTACAGGGGAGGCCCTTGAAAGAACCAGAGTCAACAGTTCAAGGTCAGGCGCAGGTTTCAACCAGGGTCAGCAGGTCTAAGTCAGGGGAAAGTGGGGTTCACAGTCACTAGGGCATGGTGAGACCCATAGGGGCACCAGAGTCACGTGGTCCAGGTGAGGTCCAGTTGTGGAACACAGTCATAGGGTCCCAATTTTGCGCAGTTGAGGACCATGGTCAACAGGGCCAGGTGAGGCTCAGATGGGGACCAGAGTCCCCAAATCCAGGTGAAGCACAGGTGGGGACCACAGTCACCAGATCCAGGGTAGCCTCAGGTGCAGAGGAGAATCACCAGGTCCAGGTGAGGTGCAGGTGGCAACCACACTCACCTGGTCCCGGTGAGACCCTGGTGGGGACCAGTGTCACAAGGTACATGACAAACTAGAGACACCGCAGCCACCAGGTCCACATGATGTCCATGTGGGAATGAGAATCAACAGTTATAGGTTAGGACCAGGTGGGTATCTGACTCACCATTTCCAGGTGAGACCCAGGTGGGAACGAGTGTCACCATGTCCACGTGGGGCCCAGGTGAAGACCAGAATTAATAGGTCCGGCTTGGTCACTGTTAGTGAACAGTGTAACCATATCCTGATGCTACCCAGGTGGGTACCAGAGACACCAGGTCCTGGTATGAGGTCAGGTGAGGTCCCGATGGGAACCACAGTCATAAGGTCAGGAGAGGCCATGATTTGGATCAGAGTCACCAGTTACAGGTGAGGCCCTGGTGGAGCCAGAGTCACCTTGTACAGAAGAGGCGAAAGTCAGGACCAGAGTTACCAGGACCAGGTCAGTCCCAGTGGGGAACAGAGTAACCATGTCCCGATGATGCCCAGGTAGACCCAGTGTCACCAGGTCCAGATGAGGCGCAGGTGGGGCGCATATTCACTAGGTCTCGGTGACACCCAGTTGAGGACCAGTGTCACCAGGTCTATTTGAGCCCTAGAGGGGTAACAGATGCACCTGGTCTAGGTGACATCCAGATGGGGACCAGAGTCACCATGTCAGGGTGAGGCCCAGAGGGGATCCAGAGTCATCATGTCCAGGTGAGTCTTAGGTGTGGAACAGAGTCACCAGGTAACAATGATGCCCAGGTGAGGACCATAGTCACCAGGTCCAGATTGAGGCCTAGGTGGGGGGAACAGATTCATCAGGACAAGTTGAGGCCAAAGTGTGGAGCAAAGTTATCATGTCCAGGTGATGTCTAGATGGGGAACAGAGTAACCATGTCCCATTGATGCCAGGTGGGAAAAAAGTCACCAGGTACAGATGAGACCTAAGTGAGGACTAGATTCACCAGGTCCTGTTGAGGCCCAGTTGAGCACCAGTGTCCCCAGCTCGGGGTGACTCCCAGAGGGGGACCAGAGTCACCCGGTTCTGGTGATATCCAGGTGTGGACAAGACTCACCACGTCAGCGTGAGGCCCAGAGGGGGACGAGAATCACTAGTTTCAGGTGAGGCCCCTATGTGGAGCTGAGAAAAAAGGTCCCATAATGCCCAAATGAGGACATGAGTTACCAGTTCCAGGTAAGGTCCCTGTGGGAACCAGTCACCTCGTCCTGGTGAGGCCTAGGTGGGACCACAGTCAACAGGTCCAGGTGAGGCCCAGGTATATAAGAGAGTATCCAGGTCCCAATGATGCCCAGGTAAGGACCAGAGTCAACAGGTCCAGGAGAGGCCCAAATATGGATCAGAGTCATTGTGTTCCAGGTGAGGCCAGATGGAGACCACAGGAACCAGGTCCTGGAGACCCCCATATGGGAACCAGAGCCACCAGATCCAGGTGATGTCCGGGTGGGACCACAGTCACAAGGTCCAGGTGATGCGCAGGTGGCAACAGGATTCACCAAGTCCAAGTAGGTCCAGGTGGCGACCAGTCACCACATCCAGGTGCGGACCAGCTAAGGACCAGATTCACCAGGTCCATGTGAAGACCAATGGGTGACCAGAGTCACCACGTTAGGGTGAGGCCCAGAGGGGGAACCAGAGTAACCAGTTTAGTTTGAGGCCCAGAATGGGACCAGAGGTCCCTGGTCAAAGTGAGGCCCAAGTGTGGAATAGAGTATCCAGTTCCCAATGATTCCTGGGTGAGGACCAGAGTCACTAGGGCCATGCAGGCCCAGATGGGGAACAGAATCACTAGGTCCTGGTGAGGCATAGGATAAGACCACAGTCACCAGTCTCAGGTGAACCCCTTGGGGGAACTAGAGCCACTCTATCCAGCTGACTCCCAGGTCCATGTGAGGCCCACGTGAGGGCCAGATTCATCTGGTCGAATTGAGGCATAGCTGGGGACAAGAGTCACCATGTCTTTGTGCGGCCTAGGTGGGGCAAGATTCAGCAGTTCTGAGTTAGGTCAAAGTGAGGACGAGAGACACCAGGTCCAAGTGAGGCCAAACTGAGGACCAGAGTCACCAGATCCCGGTGAGGTCCATGTTGGAAAGAGAGTCACCAGGTCCAGGAGAGGTCCATGTGGGGACCAGAGTCTCCAGATGCAGGTGAAGTCCAGGTGCGGACAAGAGTCACCAGATCCAGGTGAGCCCAGGTGGGGAACACAGTAACCATGTCCCATTGATGCCAGGTGGGAAAAGAGACACAAGGTACAGATGAGGCCTAAGTGAGGAGTAGATTCACCAGGTCCTGTTGAGGCCCATTTTAGGACCAGTGTCCCCAGCTCCGGGTGAGTCCCAGAAGGGGAGCAGAGTCACCCGGTTTGGTGATATCCAGGTGGGGACCAGAGTCACCACGTCAGGGGAAGCCCAGAGGGGGACGAGTTTCACTAGGTTCAGGTGAGGCCCCGATGTGGAACTGAGAAACCAGGTCCCATGATGCCCATATGAGGACCTGATTCACCAGGTCCAGGTGAGGCCAAACTGAGGACCAGAGTCACCAGATCCAGGTGAAGCCAAGATGGGGACCAGAATCACTAGGTCCAGATGAGGCCCAAGTGAGGACCAGTGTTACCAGGTACACGTGATGCCCCGGTGGGAATCAGAGGCAACAGGTCCATATGAGGTCAGCTTCGGTACCATGGTCAACAGGTCTACTTGAGGCCCAGGTGTGGAACACAGTAACCAGGTCCAGGTGAGTCCCCGGAGGTGACAAGAGTCACCACGTCCAGGTGAGTCCCAGGGGGGGGACCAGGATCACCAGGTACAGGGGAAGCCCTTGAATGAACCAGAGTCAACAGTTCGAGGTCAGGCGCAGGTGTCAACCAGGGTCAGCAGGTCCAAGTCAGGCCAAAGTGGGATTCACAGTAACTAGGTCACGGTGAGACCCAGAGAGGGACCAGAGTCACCTGGTCCAGGTGAGGTCCAGGGGTGGAACACAGTCAACGGGTCCCAATATTGCCCAGTTGAGGACTATGGTCAAAAGAGCCAGGTGAGACCCAGATGGGGACCAGAGTCCCCAAATCCAGGTGAAGCCCAGGTGGGGACCACAGTCACCAGATCCAGGGTAGTCTCAGGTGCAGACCAGAATCACCAGGTATATGTGAGGTGCAGGTGGCAACCACACACACCCAGTCCCGGTGAGGCCCCGGTGGGGACCAGAGACACGAGGTACGTGAGAAGCTTGAAACACTGCAGCCACCAGGTCCACATGACGTCCATGTGGGAACAAAAATCACCAGTTACAGGTGAGGACCAGGTGGGGATCCGACTCACCATGTCCAGGTAAGACCCACGTGGGAACCAGTGTCACCATGTCCTGGTGTGCCCCAGGTGAAGACCATAGTTATTAGGTCCGGCTGATGAGTGTTAGTGAAGAGTGTAACCATATCCGGATGCTACCCAGGTGGGAACCAGAGACACCAGGTCCTGGTGAGGCCCAAGTGTACCCGGAGACATGAGGTCCAGGTGAGGTCCCGATGGGAACCACAGTCACCAGGTCAGGTGAGGCCATGCTTAGGATCAGAGTCACCAGGTACAGGTGAGGCCCAGGTGGAGCCAGAGTCACCTGGTACAGAAGAGGCCAAAGTCAGGACCAGAGTTACCAGGATCAGGTCACTCCCAGTGGGTAATACAGTAACCATGTCCCAATGATGCCCAGGTAGAACCAGAGTCACCAGGTCCATCGAGGCACAGATGGGGAGAATATTCACTAGGTCCAGGTGAGGCCCAGATGAGGACCAGGCTCACCAGGTCTAGTTGAGGCCTAGAGGGGTACCAGATTCACCTGGTCTAGGGGACATCCAGATGGGGACCAGAGTCACCATATTAGGGTGAGGCCCAGAGGGGATCCAGAGTCATCATGTCCAGGTGAGGTTCAGGTGTGGACAGAGTATCCAGGTCATAATGGTCCACAGGGGAGGACCAGAGTCACCAGATCTGGGTGAGGCCCAGTTAGGAACAGAGTCACAAGTTCCAGGTGAGGCCAAGAAGGATTCCACAGCAATCAGGTCCAAGTGGGGAACAAAGTCACCAGGACTGGGTGAGGCCCAGATGGGCACCAGATTCACCAGGCCAGGTGATTCCCAGGTGGTGACCAGGTTACGAGTTAGGGGTGAGGACCAGGTAAGGACCAGATTCACCAGGTCCAAGTGAGGCCCACGTGGGACCTGTGTCACCAGGTATGGGTGAGGCCCAGGGGCAAACGCACTCACCAGGTCCAGGTGACGCCAACCTGCAGGCCATGCAGAGGAACCGTGTCCCGATGATGCCCAGGCAGGGACCAGAGTTACCAGGTCAAGAAGAGGCCAACCTGCAGACCATTATGTGGAACCATGTCCTGATGTTGCCCACGTAGGGACCAGAGTCACCAGGTCCAAATGAGGCCCAGATGGAGCATATTCACTAGGTCCAGGTGAGGCCCAGTTGAAGACCAGAGTCACCAGATCTGGTTGAGGCCCAGAAGGGTACCAGAATCCCCTGGTCAAGGTGACATCCAGATAGAGACCAGAGTCACCAGTTCCAGGTAAGGCCAAGAAAGAGTCCACAGCAATCAGGTCCAGGTGGGGAACAAAGTCACCAGGACTGTGTGAGACCCAGAAGGGGACTAGATTCACCAGGTCCAGGTGAGGCCCAGGTTGTGACCAGAGTCCCCGGGTCTGGGAAAGGACCAGGTAAGGACCAGATTCACCAGGTCCACATGGCCCACGTGGGGAACTGAGTCACCAGGTATGGGTGAGGCCCAGGTGGCAACCACACTCACCAGGTCCAGGTTAGGCCAACCTGCAGGCCAGAGTCACCAGATCCAGGTGAGGCCCTAGTGGGGACCGGAGTCACCAGGTAAATGTGAGTCTACAAGAATACCACAGTCACCAGGTCCAGGTGTGGCTCAAGTGGGAACGAGAGTTACCAGATCCAGGTGAGACCCAGGTTGGGGACCACAGTCACCAGGGCCAGATTGAGGCCTAGGTGGGGGGCCAGAGTCATCAGGACCAGTTGAGACCAAAGTGTAGAGCAAAGTTATCATGTCCATGTGAGGCCCAAGTGGGGAACATAGTCACCATGTCCCATTGATGCCAGGTTGGAAAAGAGTCACAAGGTCCAGACGAGGGCCTAAGTGAGGAGTAGATTCACCAGGTCCTGTTGAGCCCCAGTTGAGGGTCAGTGCCCCAGCTCCCGGGTGAGTCCCAGAGGGAAGCAGAGGCACCCGGTTCTGGTGATATCAGGTGGGGACCACAGTTACCATGTCGGGGTGACGCGCAGAGGGGGACGAGAATCACTAGGTCCCAGGTGAGGCCCCGATGTGGAACTGAGAAACCAGGTCCATGATGCCCCCCACTCACCAGGTCCAGGTGAGGTCCAGGTGGGACCAAAGTCACAAGGTCCAGGTGAGTTGCAGGTGGAAACAGGATTCACCAAGTCCAGGTGAGACCCAGGTGGATACCAGTCACCAGATCCAGGTGCAGACAAGTTAAGGACCAGATTCACCAGGCCCAAGTGAAGCCCAAGGGGTGACCAGAGTCACCAGGTAAGGGTGAGGCCCAGAGGGGGAACCAGAGTAACCAGTTTAGTTTGAGGCCCAGAATGGGACCAGAGGTCCCTGGTCAAAGTGAGGCCCAGGTGTGGAATAGAGTATCCAGTTTCCAATGATGCCTGGGTGAGGACCAGAGTCACTAGGCCATGTAGGGCCAGATGGGGAACAGAATCACTAGGTCCTGGTGAGGCATAGAATAAGACCACAGTCACCAGTATCAGGTGAGCCCCTTGTGGGAACCAGGGCCCTGTATCCAGCTGAGTCCCAGGACCAGGTGAGGACCACGTGAGGACCAGATTCATCAGGTCTAATTGAGGCATAGCTGGGGACAAGAGTCACCAGGTCTGGGTGCGGCCTAGGTGGGGCAAGATTCAGCAGTTCTGAGTTAGGTCAAAGTGGGGGACGAGAGACACCAGGTCCAGGTGAGGCCAAACAGAGGACCAGAGTCACCAGATCCAGGTGAGGTCCATGTTGGAAGAGAGTCACCAGGTGCAGAAGAGGTCCAGGTGGGGACCAGAGTCCCCAGATCCAGGTGAAGTCCAGGTGGGGACCAGAGTCTCCAGATCGAGGTGAAGCCCAGGTGGGGACCAGAGTCACTAGGTCCAGATGAGGCCCAGATGTGTGCCAGAGTTACCAGGTAAACGTGAGACCCCGGTGGGGATCAGAGGCAACAGGTCAGTGAGGCCGGCTTGGGGACCATGATCAACAAGTCTACTTGAGGCCCAGATGTGGAACACAGTAAGCAGGTCCAGGTGAGTACGCGGTTGTGACATTAGTCACACGTCCAGTTGAGTCCCAGGTGGGGACCAGGATCACAAGGTACAGGGTAGGCCCTTGAAAAGTACCAGAGTCATCAGTTCGAGGTCAGGCGTAGGTGGCAACCAGGGTCAGCAGGTCCAAGTCAGGCAAAGTTGGGTTCACAGTCACTAGGGCGCGGTGAGACCCAGAGGGAGACCAGTATCACCTGGTCCAGGAAGGTCCAGTTGTGGAACACGTCACGGGTCCCAATTTTGCCCAGTTGAAGACCATGGTCAACAGGGCCAGGTGAGGCCCAGATGGAGACCAGAGTCCCCAAAGCAGATGAAGCCCAGGTGGGAACACAGTCACCAGATCCAGGGTAGTCTCAGGTGCAGACCAGAATCACCAGGTCCACTTGAGGTGCAGGTGGCAACCACACTCACCAGTTCCCGGTGAGGCCATGGTGGGGACCAGGTCACGAGGTACATGAGAAGCTAGAAACAC